>NC_053023.1:587697639-587839943 GCF_003073215.2 Triticum urartu | reverse complement strand
CGGGTGGGGCCACCCATCCCGGAGGGCCCCATGGGCCAAAGTGGGGAGGGGAACCAGCCCATAGTGGGCTGGTGCGCCCCCCTAGGCCCACCCCATGCGCCTAGGGTTGAAACCCTAGGGGTGGGGGGGCGCCCCACCTTGCCTTGGGGGCCACTCCAGCCCTGGCCGCCACCCCCCTAGGAGATCTAATCTCCTAGGGCTGGCGCCCCCCTAGGGGAGCCTATATATATGAGGGGAGGGAGGGGGCAGCCGCACCCTGAGTCCTGGCGCCTCCCTCTCCCCTGCTACACCCCTTCCTCTCGTAGTATACGGCGAAGCCCTGCTACTGTGACGCCCTGCATCCACCACCACGCCGTCGTGCTGCTGGATCTTCATCAACCTCTCCTTCCCCCTTGCTGGATCAAGAAGGAGGAGACGTCACGCTGACCGTACGTGTGTTGAACGCGGAGGTGCCGTCCGTTCGGCGCTAGGATCTCCGGTGATTTGGATCACGTCGTGTACGACTACCTGATCCCCGTTCTTTGAACGCTTCCGCTCGCGATCTACAAAGGTATGTAGATGCATCCGATCACTCGTTGCTAGATGAACTCATAGATGGATCTTGGTGAAGCCGTAGGAAATTTTTTGTTTTCTGCAACGTTCCCCAACAGTGGCATCATGAGCTAGGTCTATGCATAGTTCTTCTTGCGCGAGTAGAACACAATTTGTTGTGGGCGTAGATGTTGTCAACTTTCTTGCCGCTACTAGTCTTATCTTGCTTTAGCGGTATTGTGGGATGAAGCGGCCCGGACCAACCTTACACGTACGCTTACGTGAGACCGGTTCCACCGACTAACATGCACTAGTTGCATAAGGTGGCTGGCGGGTTTCTGTCTCTCCCACTTTAGTTGGAGCGGATTCGATGAAAAGGGTCCTTATGAAGGGTAAATAGAAGCTGACAAATCACGTTGTGGCTTTCACGTAGGTAAGAAAACGTTCTTGCTAGAACCCTATTTCAGCCACGTAAAACTTGCAACAACAATTAGAGGACATCTAACTTGTTTTTGCAGCAAGCGCTTCGTGATATGATATGGCCAAAGTTGTGATGAATGATGAACGATATATATGTGATGTATGAGATGTTCATGCTATTGTAATAGGAATCACGACTTGCATGTCGATGAGTATGACAACCGGCAGGAGCCATAGGAGTTGTCTTTATTTTTTGTATGACCTGCGTGTCATTGAGAAACGCCATGTAAATTACTTTACTTTATTGCTAAACGCGTTAGCCATAGTAGTAGAAGTAATAGTTGGCGAGCAACTTCATGGAGACACGATGATGGAGATCATGATGATGGAGATCATGGTGTCAAGCCGGTGACAAGATGATCATGGAGCCCCAAGATGGAGATCAAAGGAGCTATGTGACATTGGCCATATCATGTCACGTTTATTATTTGATTGCATGTGATGTTTATCATGTTTTTGCATCTTGTTTACTTAGAACGACGGTAGTAAATAAGATGATCCCTCATAATAATTTCAAGAAGTGTTCCCCCTAACTGTGCACCGTTGCGACAGTTCGTTGTTTCGAAGCACCACGTGATGATCGGGTGTGATAGATTCTAACGTTCACATACAACGGGTGTAAGACAGATTTACACATGCAAACACTTAGGTTGACTTGACGAGCCTAGCATGTACATACATGGCCTCGGAACACAGAAGACCAAAAGGTCGAGCATGAGTCATATAGAAGATATGATCAACATGAAGATGTTCACTGACATTGATTAGTCCGTCTCACGTGATGATCGGACACGGCCTAGTTGACTCGGATCATGTTATACTTAGATGACTAGAAGAGGGATGTCTATCTAAGTGGGAGTTCATTGAATAATTTGATTAGATGAACTTAATTATCATGAACTTAGTCTAAAATATTTACAATATGTCTTGTAGATCAAATGGCCAATGTAGTCCTCAACTTCAACGCGTTCCTAGAGAAAACCAAGCTGAAAGACGATGGCAGCAACTACACGGACTGGGTCCGGAACCTGAGGATCATCCTCATAGCTGCCAAGAAAGATTATGTCCTACAAGCACCGCTGGGTGATGCACCTGTTCTCCCTGTAGAACAAGACGTTATGAACGCTTGGCAGGCACGTACCGATGACTACTCCCTTGTTCAGTGCGGCATGCTTTACAGCTTAGAGCCGGGGCTCCAAAAGCGTTTTGAGAGACACGGAGCATATGAGATGTTCGAAGAGCTGAAAATGGTTTTCCAATCTCATGCCCGGGTCGAGAGATATGAAGTCTCCGACAAATTCTTCAGCTGTAAGATGGAGGAAAATAGTTCTGTCAGTGAGCACATACTCACTATGTCTAGGTTACATAACCGCTTGACTCAGCTGGGAGTCAATCTCCCGGATGACGCGGTCATTGACAGAATCCTCCAGTCGCTTCCACCAAGCTACAAGAGCTTTGTGATGAACTTCAATATGCAGGGGATGGAAAAGACCATTCCTGAAGTATTTGCTATGCTGAAATCAGCAGAGGTAGAAGTCAAGAAGGAACATCAAGTGTTGATGGTGAATAAAACCACTAAGTTCAAGAAGGGCAAGGGTAAAAAGAACTTCAAGAAGGACGGCAAGGAAGTTGCCGCGCCTGGCAAGCAAGCTGCCGGGAAGAAGCCAAAGAATGGACCCAAGCCCGAGACTGAGTGCTTTTATTGCAAGGGAAGTGGTCACTGGAAGCGGAATTGCCCCAAATACTTAGCGGACAAGAAGGCCGGCAAAACAAAAGGTATATGTGATATACATGTAATTGATGTGTACCTTACCAGTACTCGTAGTAGCTCTTGGGTATTTGATACCGGTGCAGTTGCTCACATTTGTAACTCAAAGCAGGAGCTGCAGAATAAGTGGAGACTGGCGAAGGACGAGGTGACGATGCGCGTCGGGAATGGTTCCGAGGTCGATGTGGTCGCCGTCGGCATGCTACCTCTACATTTACCTACGGGATTAGTTTTAAACCTCAATAATTGTTATTTAGTGCCAGCTTTGAGCATGAACATTGTATCGGGATCTCGTTTAATTCGAGATGGCTACTCATTTAAATCCGAGAATAATGGTTGTTCTATTTATATGAGAGATATGTTTTATGGTCATGCTCCGATGGTGAATGGTTTATTCTTAATGAATCTCGAGCGTAATGCTACACATGTTCATAGTGTGAATACCAAAAGATGTAAGATTGATAATGATAGTCCCACATACTTGTGGCACCGCCGCCTTGGTCACATAGGTGTCAAACGCATGAAGAAGCTCCATGCAGATGGACTTTTAGAATCTCTTGATTATGAATCAGTTGACACGTGCGAGCCATGCCTCATGGGTAATATGACCAAGACTCCGTTCTCAGGAACAATGGAGCGAGCAACCAACTTATTGGAAATCATACATACTGATGTGTGCGGTCCAATGAGTGTTGAGGCTCGCGGTGGCTATCGTTATGTTCTCACCCTCACTGATGACTTGAGTAGATATGGGTATATCTACTTAATGAAACACAAGTCTGAGACCTTTGAAAAGTTCAAGGAATTTCAGAGTGAGGTTGAAAATCAACGTGACAGAAAAATCAAGTTTCTACGATCAGATCATGGAGGAGAATACTTGAGTCACGAATTTGGCACACACTTAAGAAAATGTGGAATAGTTTCACAACTCACGCCGCCTGGAACACCTCAGCGTAATGGTGTGTCCGAACATCGTAATCGCACTCTATTAGATATGGTGCGTTCTATGATGTCTCTTACCGATTTACCGCTATGTTTTTGGGGCTATGCTTTAGAGACTGCCGCATTCACTTTAAATAGGGCTCCGTCAAAATCCGTTGAGACGACACCGTATGAATTATGGTTTGGGAAGAAACCTAAGCTGTCGTTTCTAAAAGTTTGGGGATGCGATGCTTATGTCAAGAAACTTCAACATGAAAAGCTCGAACCCAAGTCGGAAAAATGCGTCTTCATAGGATACCCTAAAGAAACCATTGGGTATACCTTCTACCTCAGATCCGAAGGCAAGATCTTTGTTGCCAAGAATGGATCCTTTCTAGAGAAGGAGTTTCTCTCGAAAGAAGTAAGTGGGAGGAAAGTAGAACTTGATGAAGTATTACCTCTTGAACCGGAAAATGGCGCAACTCAAAGAAATGTTCCTGAGGTGCCTGCACCGACTAGAGAGGAAGTTAATGATGATGATCATGAAACTTCAGATCAAGTTGCTACTGAACTTCGTAGGTCCACGAGGACACGTTCCGCACCAGAGTGGTACGGCAACCCTGTCTTGGAAATCATGTTGTTAGACAACGGTGAACCTTCGAACTATGAAGAAGCGATGGCGGGCCCGGATTCCGACAAATGGCTAGAAGCCATGAAATCCGAGATAGGATCCATGTATGAAAATGAAGTATGGACTTTGACTGACTTGCCCGTTGAGCGGCGAGCCATAGAAAATAAATGGATCTTTAAGAAGAAGACAGACGCGGATGGTAATGTGACCATCTATAAAGCTCGACTTGTCGCTAAGGGTTATCGACAAGTTCAAGGGGTTGACTATGATGAGACTTTCTCACCGGTAGCAAAGCTAAAGTCCGTCCGAATCATGTTAGCAATTGCCGCATTCTACGATTATGAGATATGGCATATGGACGTCAAAACGGCATTCCTTAATGGTTTCCTTAAGGTAGAATTGTATATGATGCAGCCGGAAGGTTTTGTCGATCCTAAGAATGCTGACAAGGTGTGCAAGCTCCAACGCTCAATTTATGGGCTGGTGCAAGCATCTCGGAGTTGGAACATTCGCTTTGATGAGATGATCAAAGCATTTGGGTTTACACAGACTTACGGAGAAGCCTGCGTTTACAAGAAAGTGAGTGGGAGCTCTATAGCATTTCTCATATTATATGTAGATGACATACTTTTGATGGGAAATGATATAGAACTCTTGGACAGCATTAAGGCCTACTTGAATAAGAGTTTTTCAATGAAGGACCTTGGAGAAGCTGCTTATATATTAGGCATCAAGATCTATAGAGATAGATCGAGACGCCTCATAGGTCTTTCACAAAGCACATACCTTGATAAGATATTGAAGAAGTTCAATATGGATCAGACTAAGAAGGGGTTCTTACCTGTGTTACAAGGTGTGAAATTGAGCTCAACTCAATGTCCGACCACGGCAGAAGATATAGAAGAGATGAGTGTCATCCCCTATGCCTCAGCCATAGGTTCTATTATGTATGCCATGCTGTGTACCAGACCTGATGTAAACCTTGCTGTAAGTTTGGTAGGAAGGTACCAAAGTAATCCCGGCAAGGAACACTAGACAGCGGTCAAGAATATCCTGAAGTACCTGAAAAGGACTAAGGAAATGTTTCTCGTTTATGGAGGTGACGAAGAGCTTGTCGTAAAGGGTTACGTCGACGCTAGCTTCGACACAGATCTGGATGACTCAAAGTCACAAATCGGATACGTGTATATTTTGAATGGTGGAGCAGTAAGCTGGTGCAGTTGCAAGCAGAGCGTCGTGGCGGGATCTACATGTGAAGCGGAGTACATGGCAGCCTCGGAGGCAGCGCATGAAGCAATTTGGGTGAAGGAGTTCATCACTGACCTAGGAGTCATACCCAATGCGTCGGGGCCAATCAAACTCTTCTGTGACAACACTGGAGCTATTGCACTTGCCAAGGAGCCCAGGTTTCACAAGAAGACAAGGCACATCAAGCGTCGCTTCAACTCCATTCGTGAAAATGTTCAAGATGGAGACATAGATATTTGTAAAGTACATACGGACCTAAATGTAGCAGATCCGTTGACTAAACCTCTCCCTAGAGCAAAACATGATCAACACCAGAATTCCATGGGTGTTCGATTCATCACAATGTAACTAGATTATTGACTCTAGTGCAAGTGGGAGACTGTTGGAAATATGCCCTAGAGGCAATAATAAAAGCATTATTATTATATTTCCTTGTTCATGATAATTGTATTTATTCATGCTATAATTGTGTTATCCGGAAATCATAATACATGTGTGAATAATAGACACCAACATGTCCCTAGTAAGCCTCTCGTTGACTAGCTTGTTGATGAACAGATAGTCATGGTTTCCTGACTATGGACATTGGATGTCGTTGATAACGAGATCACATCATTAGGAGAATGATGTGATGGACAAGACCCAATCCTAAACATAGCACAAGATCGTATAGTTCGTTTGCTAGAGTTTACCAATGTCAAGTATCCTTTCCTTAGACCATGAGATCATGTAACTCCCGGATACCGTAGGAGTGCTTTGGGTGTACCAAACGTCACAACGTAACTAGGTGACAATAAAGGTATACTACGAGTATCTCCGAAAGTGTCTATCGGGTTGACACGGATCAAGACTGGGATTTGTCACTCCGTATGACGGAGAGGTTTCACTGGGCCCACTCGGTAATGCATCATCAATATGAGCTCAAAGTGACCAAGTGTCTGGTCACGGGATCATGCATTACGGTACGAGTAAAGTGACTTGCCGGTAACGAGATTGAAAAAGGTATTGGGATACCGACGATCGAATCTCGGGCAAGTAACATATCGATTGACAAAGGGAATTGCATACGGGGCTGCTTGAATCCTTGACATCGTGGTTCATCCGATGAGATCATCGAGGAGCATGTGGGAGCCAACATGGATATCCCGATCCCGCTGTTGGTTATTGACCGGAGAGCGATCTCGGTCATGTCTACATGTCTCCCGAACCCGTAGGGTCTACACACTTAAGGTTCGGTGACGCTAGGGTTGTGAAGATATGTATATGCAGTAACCCGAATGTTGTTCGGAGTCCCGGATGAGATCCCGGACGTCACGAGGAGTTTCAGAATAGTCCGGAGGTGAAGAATTATATATAGGAAGTGCTGTTTCGGCCATCGGGACAAGTTTCGGGGTCACCGGTATTGTACCGGGACCACCGGAAGGGTCCCGGGGGTCCATCGGGTGGGGCCACCCATCCCGGAGGGCCCCATGGGCCAAAGTGGGGAGGGGAACCAGCCCATAGTGGGCTGGTGCGCCCCCCTAGGCCCACCCCATGCGCCTAGGGTTGAAACCCTAGGGGTGGGGGGGCGCCCCACCTTGCCTTGGGGGCCACTCCAGCCCTGGCCGCCACCCCCCTAGGAGATCTAATCTCCTAGGGCCGGCGCCCCCCTAGGGGAGCCTATATATATGAGGGGAGGGAGGGGGCAGCCGCACCCTGAGTCCTGGCGCCTCCCTCTCCCCTGCTACACCTCTTCCTCTCGTAGTATACGGCGAAGCCCTGCTACTGTGACGCCCTGCATCCACCACCACGCCGTCGTGCTGCTGGATCTTCATCAAGCTCTCCTTCCCCCTTGCTGGATCAAGAAGGAGGAGACGTCACAGTCTGACTGTTGACGTTATGCCATTGCACGCTGACCGTCATATTTTATCTTCCACGTTCGTAGAGCCTAGGCTCCTGCTAACCAGAGGCATGGTTGAGTGCATGTGTTGACTGCGGAGGTGCGTCCGTAATTCGGCGTAGGATCTCGGTGATTTGGATCAGTCGGTGATTACGACTACTCTTCATTCTCTCTCCTACTATCAGCTTTGAAGGGCCAGTAAGCTTTGACTACAGATTTCCGATGCCATCGGCGGATCGAATTGTCAGAGGAAATTAGAAGGTCCGAATAAGCAAGATCACCGTCGCTTTGACTAGATGGATTATCATCATAGGAGTGGATATTTGTGGTGAAACACCTCAGTGATGGTTAAACATGTTATGTCTGTTGTCTTGCCAGCAGTTGGTCCGAATGCGGCGCCGACAACGAGGTGAGGGTTAGCGGTACCTCTGCCCCGTCAGTAGCGATTATCGTAGATCTGATGTATTGTATGATGATATGTATGTCGCAGTTCTGTCGATGTATGTCTTGGTCAACAGTACGCACTTGACAAATTCTCCTGAACGAACGCGGTCCGGACATGTGAAGCAGTAAGGGATAGTTTGTACGATGTGGTGTAGCCGCTCTGCACTCGAGAGGGTGAGAAGGGGAGGGGGGCGGATTCGTCGGGTCCATCCTAGGGGAGTGACGTCCAGGACTTGGAGGTAGGTGAGAGGGGCCGTGCGGGCAGGTGACGAGCACGGAAGCGGTAGTCTGGAGGGTTTTGATGTGGTGTCGGCGGATGAGGGGGGTTGTGGGGATTCGTCGGGGAGAGGCGGAGCAGAGGACGGGCGGCGGGGTGGCGCGGAGCAGGGGAGGGAGAAGCTAGGGTTCGTCGGGGAAAGGGGAGGGGAATGGGGAAATTTTGGGAGGGGAGGGGATCCCGCGTGTTAGTGGGAGAGGGAGTGGTGGGACCCGCCTGGTAGTGGGAGAGAAGTGGTGGGAAATTTTGGTGGGGTGGGAGGGAAAATTTGGTGCTAGGAGGGAAATTTTGGTGGGGTGGGAGGGAAATTTTCACCAGTGTTTAGAGGTTTGGAGGCAGAAAAAATCAGGGTTTTTTGTAAACTTTGTAGAAATCATGGTTAAAATCATACCGAATAGCTCAAGAAAACACCGGTATTGCAAGTTTAGTATTTTTGCTAGTCTGTAGGCCACATTTGATGATGTTACACGGAGGTCTCCCATTTTTTGATTTTTTTATGATGTTTTCATAAACCGGCCGATTTCGTCGCGGCGGCCGTCCGTGGCTAGGGTTTGAGTCGTGCCAATCTATTGTCGATTCTTTGATGAAATGCCTACCTGTGAAGCTAAAAATGATTTTTGGCAAAAATAACGGGCAAGCTATGGAGGACCTGCAATTCAAATTCCAGTCGGTTCCAGTTGAATCGACCGAAGGTGGTCTGAATTTCCAGGAGTAGCTACGAGGGTCGGAAATGCATGCTTTTTGGCGACCGTCCGTAAAATAGGGTCTACTTTTAGATAGACATGGAATGGCGCCGTTTGGGGTGACCCTCCTTGTAGCCGCTTCACGAAAAACGCATGTCTTTAGCATTCAAAAAATGAAAAACAGTTTTTTTTGTTAAACAAGTTGGAACCTCGCTTTGGCAACATTGTTTGCCATCACAAGACGGAGGCATGCGCCAAATTTGGGCATATTATTAGAAACTATTCAACGGATGCGGCCATATCATTGCTAGTTTGGCTTGAAAGCCATGAATCTTCGTTCATGATAGGTCGTTTTTTAGAACACTTTTTCAAGAAAACGCCGGTATTGCAAGTTTAGTATTTTTGCTAGTTGGTAGGCCACATTTGATGATGTGACGCGGAGGTCTCCCATTTTTTTGATTTTTTTGAATTTTTTACGATGTTTTCAAAAACCGGCCGATTATGTCGCGGCGGCCGTCCGTGGCTAGGGTTTGAGTCGTGCCAATCAGTTGTCGATTCTTTGATGAAATGCCTACCTGTGAAGCTAAAAAGCATTTTTAGTGAAAATAACGGGCAAGCTATGGAGGACCCGCAGTTCAAATTCCAGTCGGTTCCAGCTGAATCAGCCGAAGGTAGTCTGAATTGCCGGGAGTAGCTACGAGGGTCGGAAATGCTTGCTTTTTGGCGACCGTCCGTAAAATAGGGTCTACTTTGAGATAGACATGGAATGGCGCTGTTTGGGGTACGGTGCCCCTCCTTGTAGCCGCTTCACGAAAAACGCATGTCTTTAGCATTCAAAAAATGAAAAACGGTTTTTGAATTTTTTACGGTGTTTTCAAAAACCGGCGGATTTCGTCACGACGGTCGTCCGTGGCTAGGGTTTGAGTCATATTTTTAGCATTCAAAAAATGAAACTTATATTGTTTCATACATGAGCATGCACAAAAACCCATAATTTTATCTTTCATCCATGAGCATGCAGAAAAAATTTCAATTCCCATCAATTACCAAACTGAATATTCATTGTTAAGAAATTGACATGTTTAGATGACACTGTCATACAACATCCATGAGCATGCACAAAATTAAATCTGACATACTTAACATTGACATGTTCAGATTACACTAACAAGCTTAAACCTAACATGCTTAACATTGCCACTTCATTTTCTTAACATCTTCACTCCTCCTTCTTCTCCTTCATCAACCTGATGCGCTCAAAGTGGCGAATCCCAACGCGGATGTACTCCTCTACCACAATTGGCATGGTCCTGTCGCCAAGCTGTGGGATTGCAGGCACCACCACCATCGCGAGGTCGTCGTCCGCCACCACCATAGCAAGGTCGTCGTCCGCCACTACCATAGCAAGGTCATCGTCCGCCACCACCATAGCAAGGTCGTCATCCGCCACCACCATAGTAGGGTCGTCGTCAGCCACCATCATAGCATGGTCGTCGTCAGCCAGAATAGGCTGCTCCTCATCATCCCCGCTCTGCTCCTCGTCATCCCCGCTGCTGCTCCCATTGCCTGGCCAAATGCAACAAAGTGTGAACATGGTGTTGTCGTCGTGCAGGTAGAGGAAGCTAAAAGGACAGGAAGAAGAGAGGCAGAGAGCTTAGTGGCATCGTCGTCGTGCTGGTAGTACATGTGGCACATGGTGTTGTCGAACATCTTCACGGTGAACATGGCGTCGCCGTTGTAGCGGAGGACAAGGAAGTACCCGACCTGTAGCTCATGGGCGCGGGCGAAATGCTCCCAGCCGTGCCCTAGGTACATGTGGCCTTCACCATCGAACACCACCAATGTTGGGAAATGTAGTAATTTCAAAAAAAATTCCTAAGCACACGCAAGATCATGGTGATACATAGCAATGAGAGGGGAGAGTGTTGTCTACGTACCCTCGTAGACCGTTCGCGGAAGCGTTATATCAACGCGGTTGATGTAGTCGTACGTCTTCACGTCCGACCGATCCAAGTACCGAAAGCACGGCACCTCCGAGTTCTTCACACGTTCGGCTCGGTGACGTCCTCGCCTTCTCGATCCAGCAAGAGGGGCGAAGTAGTAGATGAGTTCCGGCAGCACGACGGCGTGGTGACGGTGTTGGTGAAGAACAATCTCCGTAGGGCTTCGCCTAAGCACTACGAAAACTATGACGGAGGATAAACTAGAGGGGACGGGGTTGCCAGCACACGGCTTGGTGTTTCTTGATGTGTCTTTGGTGCTAGCCCTACCCCTCTATTTATATGTTGAGCCCTGGGGTCGAAACTTGGAGTAAAAGCCTCCTCAAAGTCGGTTTCACCCGAAAGGCAAGAGTCCTTCTCGGACTCCAGGGCTAGATGCCAGGGTTCCTGACGTCTACCCCCTAGACGCCAAGGTTCCTGGCATCTAGCCTCTGGGCTCCGCAAAACTTCCTTTTGCACTTTCCAAAAGCCTCGTGGGCTTTCCCCTTTGGCCCAGATAAAGTGTTCTCATGCCCAAACACTTCGGGAAACATCCGGAACCCCTTCCGGTGAATTCCGGAACCCTTCCGGAGATCAAACACTACTATACCATATATCAAACTTTATCTCCGGACCATTCCAGAGTTCCTCGTCATGTCCGCGATCTCATCTCGGACTCCGAACAACATTCGGTCATCAACATACATAACTCATATAGGACTATATCGTCAACGAACGTTAAGCGTGCGGACCCTATGGGTTCGAGAACTATGTAGACATGACCAAGACACCTCTCTGGCCAATAGCCAATAGCGGGACCTGGATGCCCATATTGGCTCCTACGTATTCTACGAAGATCTTTATCGGTCAGACCGCATAACAACATACGTTGTTCCCTTTGTCATCGGTATGTTACTTGCCCGAGATTCGATCGTCGGTATCTCAATATCTAGTTCAATCTCGTTATCGGAAAGTCTCTTTACTCGTTTCGTAATACATCATCCCGCAACTAACTCATTAGTTGCAATGCTTGCAAGGCTTATAGTGATGCGCGTTACCGAGTGGGCCAAGAGATACCTCTCCGACAATCGGAGTGACAAATCCTAATCTCGAAATACGCCAACCCAACAAGTACCTTTGGAGACACCTGTAGAGCACCTTTATAATCACCCAGTTACGTTGTGACGTTTGGTAGCACACAAAGTGTTCCTCCGGTAAACGGGAGTTGCATAATCTCATAGTCATAGGAACATGTATAAGTCATGAAGAAAGCAATAGCAACAAACTAAACGATCAAGTGCTAAGCTAACGGAATGGGTCAAGTGAATCACATCATTCTCCTAATGATGTGATCCCGTTAATCAAATGACAACTCATGTCTATGGTTAGGAAACATAACCATCTTTGATCAACAAGCTAGTCAAGTAGAGGCATACTAGTGACACTCTGTTTGTCTATGTATTCACACATGTATTATGTTTCCGGTTAATACAGTTCTAGCATGAATAATAAACATTTATCATGATATAAGGAAATAAATAATAACTTTATTATTTCCTCTAGGGCATATTTCCTTCAGTCTCCCACTTGCACTAGAGTCAATAATCTAGTTCACATCGCCATGTGATTTAATACCAATAGTTCACATCATCATGTGATTAACACCCATAGTTCACATCGACATGTGACCAACACCCAAAGGGTTTACTAGAGTCAATAATCTAGTTCACATCGCTATGTGATTAATACCCAAAGAGTACTGAGGTGTGATCATGTTTTGCTTGTGAGAGAAGTTTAGTCAACGGGTCTGCCACATTTAGATCCGAAAGTATTTTGCAAATTTCTATGTCAACAATTCTCTGCACAGAGCTACTCTAGCTAATTGCTCCCACTTTCAATATGTATCCAGATTGAGATTTAGAGTCATCTGGATCAGTGTCAAAATTTGCATTGATGTAACCTTTTACGACGAACCTTTTGTCACTTCCATAATCAAGAAACATATCCGTATTCCACTAAGGATAATTTTGACCAGTGTCCAGTGATCTACTCCTAGATCACTATTGTACTCCTTTGCCAAACTCAGGGTAGGGTATACAATAGGTCTGGTACACAACATGGCATACTTTATAGAACCTATGGCTGAGGCATAGGGAATGACTTCCATTCTCTCTCTATATTCTGCCATGGTTGGGTTTTGAGTCTTACTCAACTTCACACCTTGTAACACAGGCAAGAACTCCTTCTTTGACTGTTCCATTTTGAACTACTTCAAAATCTTGTCAAGGTATGTACTCATTGAAAAACTTATCAAGCGTCTTGATCTATCTCTGTAGATCTTGATGCTCAATATGTAAGCAGCTTCATTGAGGTCTTTCTTTGAAAAAACTCCTTTCAAACATTCCTTTATGCTTTGCAGAATAATTCTACACCATCTCCGATCAACAATATGTCATACATATACTTATCAGAAATGCTGTAGTGTTCCCACTCACTTTCTTGTAAATACAGGCTTCACCACAAGTATATATAAAACTATATGCTTTGATCAACTTATCAAAGCGTATATTCCAACTCCGAGATGATTGCACCAGTCCATAGATGGATCGCTGGAGCTTGCATATTTTTGTTAGTACCTTTAGGATCGACAAAACCTTCTGGTTGCATCATATACAACTCTTCTTTAATAAATCCTATTAAGGAATGCAGTTTTGTTTATCCATTTGCCAGATTTCATAAAATGCGGCAATAGCTAACATGATTTGGATAGACTTAAGCATAGATACGAGTGAGAAACTCTCATCATAGTCAACACCTTGAACTTGTCGAAAACCTTTTTGCGACAATTCTAGCTTTGTAGATAGTAACACTACTATCAACGTCCATCTTCCTCTTGAAGATCCATTTAATCTCAATGGCTCGCCGATCATTGGGCAAGTCAATCAAAGTCCATACTTTGTTCTCATACATGGATCTCATCTCAGGTTTCATGGCCTCAAGCCATTTCGCGGAATCTGGGCTCATCATCGCTTCCTCATAGTTCGTAGGCTCGTCATGGTCAAGCAACATGACCTCCAGAACAGGATTACCGTACCACTCTGGTGCGGATCTCACTCTGGTTTACCTACGAGGTTTCGGTAGTAACTTGATCTGAAGTTACATGATCTTCATCATTAGCTTCCTCACTAATTGGTGTAGTAGTTACAGGAACAGATTTCTGTGATGAACTACTTTCCAATAAGGGAGCAGGTACAGTTACCTCATCAAGTTCTACTTTCCTCCCACTCACTTCTTTCGAGAGAAACTTCTTCTCTAGAAAGACTCCGAATTTAGCAACAAAAGTCTTGCCTTCGGATCTGTGATAGAAGGTGTACCCAACAGTCTCCTTTGGGTATCCTATGAAGACACATTTCTCCGATTTGGGTTTGAGCTTATCAGGATGAAACTTTTTCATATAAGCATCGCAGCCCCAAACTTTAAGAAATGGCAGCTTAGGTTTCTTGCCAAACCATAGTACATACGGGTCGTCTCAACGGATTTAGATGGTGCCCTATTTAACGTGAATGCAATCGTCTTTAATGCATAACCCCAAAACGATAGTGGTAGATTGGTAGGAGACATCATAGATCGCACCATATCTAATAAAGTACGGTTATGATGTTCGGACACACCATTACACTGTGGTGTTCCAGGTGGCGTGAGTAGTGAAACTATTTCACATTGTTTTAACTGAAGGCCAAACTCTTAACTCAAATATTTTACCTCTGCGATCATATCGTAGAAACTTTTATTTTCTTGTTACGATGATTCTCCACTTCACTCTGAAATTCTTTGAACTTTTCAAATGTTTCATACTTGTGTTTCATTAAGTAGATATACCCATATCTGCTCAAATCATCTATGAAGGTCAGAAAATAACGATACTTGCCGTGAGCCTCAACACTCATCAGACCGCATACATCAGTATGTATTATTTCCAATAAGTCAGTTGCTCGCTCCATTGTTCCGAAGAACAGAGTTTTAGTCATCTTGCCCATGAGGCATGGTTCGCAAGCATCAAGTGATTCATAATCAAGTGATTCCAAAATTCCATCAGCATGGAGTTTCTTCATGCGCTTTACACCAATATGACCTAAACGGTAGTGCCACAAATAAGTTGCACCATCATTATTAACTTTGCATCTTTTGGTTTCAAGATTATGAATATGTGTATCACTATGATCGAGATCCAACGAACCATTTTCATTGGGTGTGTAACCATATAAGGTTTTATTCATGTAAACAGAACAACAATTTATTCTCTTACTTAAATGAATAACCGTATTGCAATAAACATGATCCAATCATTTTCATGCTCAACGCAAACACTAAATAACATTTATTTTAGGTATAACACTAATCCCGAAAGTATAGGGAGTGTACGATGATGACCATATCAATCTTGGAACCATTTCCAATACACATCGTCACTTCACCCTTAACTAGTCTCTGTTCATTCTGCAACTCCCATTTCGAGTTACTATTCTTAGCAACTGAACCAGTATCAAATACCGAGGGGTTGCTATAAACACTAGTAAAGTACACATCAATAACCTGTATATCAAATATACCTTGTTCACTTTCCATCCTTCTTATCCGCCAAATACTTGGGGCAGTTCCGCTTCCATTGACCAGTCCCTTTGCAGTAGAAGCACTTAGTTTCAGGCTTAGGACCAGACTTGGGCTTCTTCACTTGAGTAGCAACTTGCTTGCCGTTCTTCTTGAAGTTCCCTTTCTTTCCCTTTGCCCTTTTCTTGAAACTAGTGGTCTTGTTAATCATCATCACTTGATGCTCTTTCTTGATTTCTACCTTCATCGATTTCATCATCATGAAAAGCTCGGAAATCATTTTCATCATCCGTTGCATACTATAGTTCATCACGAAGTTCTACTAACTTGGTGATGGTGACTAGAGAATTCTGTCAATCACTATTTTATCTGGAAGATTAACTCCCACTTGATTCAAGCGATTGTAGTACCCAGACAATCTGAACACATGCTCACTGCTTGAGCTATTCTCCTCCATCTTTTAGCTATAGAACTTGTTGGTATCTCTCAACTCGGGTATTTGCTTGAAATATTAACTTCAACTCCTAGAACATCCATATGATCCATGACGTTCAAAATGTTTTTGAAGTCCCGATCCTAAGCTGTTTAGCATGGTGCACTAAACTATCAAGTAGTCATCATATTGAGCTAGCCAAACGTTCATGACGTCTGCATCTGCTCCTGCAATAGGTTTGTCACCTAGCGGTGCATTAAGGACATAATTCTTCTGTGCAGCAATGAGGATAAACCTCAGATCACGGATCCAATCCGCATCATTGCTACTAACATCTTTCAACTTAGTTTTCTGTAGGAACATATCCAAAATTAAACAGGGGAGCTAAACGCGAGCTATTGATCTACAACATAGACATGCTAATACTACCAGGACTAAGTTCATGATAAATTTAAGTTCAATTAATCATATTACTTAAGAACTCCCACTTAGAAAGACATCCCTCTAATATTCTAAGTGATCACGTGATCCAAATCAACTAAACCATAACCGATCATCACGTGAAATGGAGTAGCTTTCAATGGTGAACATCAATATGTTGATCATATCTACTATACGATTCACGCTTGACCTTTCGGTCTCAGTGTTCCGAGGCCATATCTGCATATGCTAGGCTCTTCAAGTTTAACCTGAGTATTCTGCCTGTGCAAAACTGGCTTGCACCCGTTGTAGATGGACGTAGAGCTTATCACACCCGATCATCACGTGGTGTCTAGGCACGATGAACTTTGGCAACGGTGCATACTTAGGGAGAACACTTTTATCTTGAAATTTAGTGAGAGATCATCTTATAATGGTACCGTCAATGAAAGCAAGATAAGATGCATAAAAGATAAACATCACATGCAATCAATATAAGTGATATGATATGGCCATCATCATCTTGTACTTGTGATCTCCATCTCCGAAGTACCGTCATGATCACCATCGTCACCGGCGCGACACCTTGATCTCCATCATAGCATCGTTGTCGTCTCGCCAATCTTATGCTTCCACGACTATCGCTACCACTTAGTGATAAAGTAAAGTATTACAGCGTGATTGCATTGCATACAATAAAGCGACAACCATATGGCTCCTGCCAGTTGCCGATAACTCGGTCACAAAACATGATCATCTTATACAATAAAATTTAGCATCATGTCTTGACCATATCACATCACAACATGACCTGCAAAAACAAGTTAGACGTCCTCTACTTTGCTGTTGCAAGTTTTACGTGGCTGCTACGGGCTTAGCAAGAACCGTTCTTACCTACGCATCAAAACCACAACGATAGTTTGTCAAGTTGGTGCTGTTTTAACCTTCACAAGGACCGGGCGTAGCCACACTCGATTCAACTAAAGTTGGAGAAACTGACACCCGCCAGCCACCTGTGTGCAAAGCACGTCGGTAGAACCAGTCTCACGTAAGCGTATGCGTAATGTCGGTCCGGGCCGCTTCATCCAACAATACCGCCGAACCAAAGTATGACATGCTGGTAAGCAGTATGACTTATATCGCCCACAACTCACTTGTGTTCTACTCGTGCACAACATCAACGCATAAAACCTAGGCTCGGATGCCACTGTTGGGAAACGTCATAATTTCAAAAAAATTCCTACGCACACGCAAGATCATGGTGATACATAGCAACAAGAGGGGGGGAGTGTTGTCTACGTACCCTCGTAGACCGTTCGCGGAAGCGTTTTATCAACGCAGTTGATGTAGTCGTATGTCTTCACGTCCGACCGACCCAAGTACCGAAAGCACGGCACCTTCGAGTTCTGCACATGTTCGGCTCGGTGACGTCCTCGCCTTCTCGATCCAGTAAGAGGGGCGAAGTAGTAGATGAGTTCCGGCAGCACGACGGCGTGGTGACGGTGTTGGTGAAGAACAATCTCCACAGGGCTTCGCCTAAGCACTACGAAAACTATGACGTAGGATAAACTAGAGGGGACGGGGTTGCCAGCACACGGCTTGGTGTTTCTTGATGTGTCTTTGGTGCTAGCCCTACCCCTCTATTTATATGTTGAGCCCTGGGGTCGAAACTTGGAGTAAAAGCCTCCTCAAAGTCGGTTTCACCCGAAAGGCAAGAGTCCTTCTCGGACTCCAGGGCTAGACGCCAGGGTTCCCGGCGTCTACCCCCTAGACGCCAGGGTTCCTGGCGTCTAGCCTCTGGTCTCCGCAAAACTTCCTTTTGCACTTTCCAAAAGCCTCGTGGGCTTTCCCCTTTGGCCCAGATAAAGTGTTCTCGTGCCCAAACATTTCGGGAAACATCCGGAACCCCTTCCGGAGATCAAACACTACTATCCCATATATCAAACTTTATCTCCGGACCATTCCGGAGTTCCTCGTCATGTCCGTGATCTCATCTCGGACTCCGAACAACATTCGGTCATCAACATACATAACTCATATAGTACTATATCGTCAACGAACGTTAAGTGTGCGGACCCTACGGGTTCGAGAACTATGTAGACATTACCGAGACACCTCTCTGGTCAATAACCAATAGCGGGACCTGGAAGCCCATATTGGCTCCTACATATTCTACAAAGATCTTTATCGGTCAGACCGCATAACAACATACGTTGTTCCCTTTGTCATCGGTATGTTACTTGCCCGAGATTCGATCGTTGGTATCCCAATACCTAGTTCAATATCATTACCGGCAAGTCTCTTTACTCGTTCCATAATACATCATCCCGCAACTAACTCATTAGTTGCAATGCTTGCAAGGCTTATAGTGATGTGCATTACCGAGTGGGCCCAGAGATACCTCTCCGACAATCGGAGTGACAAATCCTAATCTCGAAATACGCCAACCCAACAAGTACCTTTGGAGACACCTGTAGAGCACCTTTATAATCACCCAGTTACGTTGTGACGTTTGGTAGCACACAAAGTGTTCCTCCGGTAAACGGGAGTTGCATAATCTCATAGTCATAGGAACATGTATAAGTCATGAAGAAAGCAATAGCAACAAACTAAACGATCAAGTGCTAAGCTAACGGAATGGGTCAAGTCAATCACATAATTCTCCTAATGATGTGATCCCGTTAATCAAATGACAACTCATGTCTATGGTTAGGAAACATAACCATCTTTGATCAACGAGCTAGTCAAGTAGAGGCATACTAGTGACACTCTGTTTGTCTATGTATTCACACATGTATCATGTTTCCGGTTAATACAGTTCTAGCATGAATAATAAACATTTATCATGATATAAGGAAATAAATAATAACTTTATTATTGCCTCTAGGGTATATTTCCTTCAACCAACACGTCCCACAGCCCGTGAAGCCCGCTG
This sequence comes from Triticum urartu, assembly GCF_003073215.2. NCBI lineage: Eukaryota > Viridiplantae > Streptophyta > Magnoliopsida > Poales > Poaceae > Triticum > Triticum urartu. The sequence goes on along the minus strand of NC_053023.1, from coordinate 587,820,706 downwards.
CCGGCCTCCCGCAGCTTCACTTTGTGGGGCTCACGTCCGGCGAGCATCTTCCCAAACTTGTCAGGCAGCCTCTGCAGCGAGGGTCAAGTAGTGGTTAATTGTGGCAATCAAGCACTAGACAGCAGAGTGATGATAAAGAAATGAGTGATAATAAATATACCTGCCTACTGCAAGATTTCTCAATTATGATCTCGAAGAACTCGAAACCTTCCAAGCCAGCCATCTCACTTCTCTGAAAAGCAGCATTGTAATTAAACAACAAGTTACCATAAACAGGACTGGACATAAATAGGAACAGAACCAAGTTTATGATGGCAAGAGTGATAACAATGAGAAAAGCAATGCACTTGTGGATATTTATGATAGCAAAAGTGAGAAAAAAAGCAATGCACTTGTGAACATTTGGAATACTACTACTCTATCTACAATGGACCATATCTTCCCATGTGCCCATGTCTACTATAAATGGCAAACACAGCATCAGGATCATATCTACTATAAATGGACCATATCTACAATGAACCATATCTACTATAAATGGACCATATCTTCCCATGTGCTACATTTTGTTAGAACCCAGCACTTAAGAACTGAACCCTAGATTCTCAATTTAAACACACCTACCCAATACAGTCATGTACAAAACTGAACAGCTTTATAGTCGTCGATATGCGCATGAAAGCTATTGGCTTGACACCGATATAGTCATGTACAAAACTGAATTTAACACTAGAATTTCAGAGATTCAGAGCTATTGGCTTAATTTGCTTTGCTAGGGTTTATATAGCCAAAGGCCACTGGAGGCTAGATCCCCTACAAGTTTAACTGCTCCAGTGTGCCGCTGCATCTTTTTAGACAAATATAAACATGTTTATTTTAAAAACAAACAATTTTTTTGGAAAATACTAATACACTTGCAAAATCGGTCTGCCTTTTCTTTTTCTGATGAATTCTACGTCACTGTGAAGAGAACCACAGGGAAACTAGCATACCTAGCAAGGTAGCACCACATCAACTGAACATATGACTTGTAGTGCAGTACACATGGCCAAAAGGGACCTAAACCTAAATGCCTAATTCAGTCTACAAAATCCCTCTGAACATGGTCCAATCGCTCGACAGTTGGGTTGGAATCAATAGAACGCACGCGCAGGCACAATACGACCATTAGCCATGTAGTATACCACAATTCCAGTAGGGACGCACGCGTAGGCACAATACAAGTAACTCCTAAATCAGCATGCTTGTTGGCCTTGTTGGCCTTGTCGACAAAGAACATGGGGGAAACAAAGCAAATCAAAGAACACGGGGGGAACAGAACGGACCTGGGGGGACGGCGACTGCTTGAGCTTGTTGGCCTTGTCGGTGTCGTGGACGGTGCCTCCTCTTGATCTACTAATCTATCTACAATGGAACCCTAATCAGCATGCGCCGGGGAACCCTAATCTAATCAATAGGAAGAGGAACAGGAAGGACTCGGCGGATTCATACCTTAGGAGGCCATCGCCGTTGATGGAGGAGTGGGTCGCCAGGGAGGTCGTCGCCGTCGATGGAGGAGAAGGGGATGTCGGCAGCGGAGAGGAGGAGTGGGTAGATTGGATAATGGAGAGGAGGAGCGGGTCAAGTGGACATGAGGAGTGGGGAAAAGAGTGGGTCCACTTGTCGGCGAGTTCTGTTTTGATATATTGAAAAGGGTTGGCATGGAGTACAAAACCAACAGCCTCTAACTAGCCCAGTGGTAGAAAAACAGTGGAATAAGCGGCAGGTCATGGGTTCGAGCCCCCGCTCGCCCAATATTTTTTGGTAGCTCAGGGGGAAAAGGGTCGAGCGGGTAGAGTAGCAAAATGGCCCACTTGTCAGCGAGGTTTGGGTTTGATACTTGACTGGTTTGATGATTTGAAAAGAGATGGCATAGAGTGGAACACCAGTAGCCTCTTCCTAGCCCAGTGGTAGAAACACAGTGAAACGAGCACACGGTCGTGGGTTCGAGTCCCTGCTCGCGCATATTTTTTGCTCACAATGAAATGGAGCCGCGCGTGGGATCAGACGGCTGTCTGATGGAGCGCCCAAAAATTCAGTTAAAACAGCTCTGAAAACATCTTCAGTTCACCAAAAAAACATCTTCAGTCCAAAAACAACATCATTTTGCAATCTTTTACATCACAACCAAAACTACATGATCACCAAAACTAAAAAAACAGCTCTAAAAACAACATTTTCAGTTCATCATTTTGCATCTTCATTCAAAACAACATCTTCATTTTGCATTGTATCTTCCATCACCAAAACTACAACATTTTGCATTGTATCTTCAACCATCATCTGCCTCTCCATCACTACACAGTCTCATGCATTTTGGTACCTGGAGAGATTTGTAGTACAAAAATTACATCCGGATCACATCAACAACAACTACCAAGGAGACAAAATAGCATTAGATCACCAAGGAGACCAAATTTACCTTCGCTACTCATCATCGTCGATACGAAAACAAGGAACTCTATGCCCACTCCTGTTTTCCTCATCATCACTACAATATTGCAGTATAGTATGACCAGTCCTGTTTTCCTCATCCTCGCTCTCATGCCCATCCGCTACCACCTTTCTTCTTTTCTTGATGCCTTCAACTATTGCAGCACCAACGATCACGCGTTCCCGGTCCCTTCGCACTCTGCTTTGCACCGGAACTTCCATAGAGTCATCATCATCTTGCAACGGAACTTCCGTAGAGTCATCATCTTGGTATGTTAGTCCACCATCACCGAGGCCCTTTTCCACTTCAGTTTCAGTCACACTCCACAAGTGTCTGTGCTGAAAGTTTTGCACAACTCGCCATTTTCCGTCCAAAAGAGTGTCTGGCAGATAAAACACCATTGTTGCTTGTGTTGTTAGAATAAAGGGATCACTCTTATACCAGCACCTTGCATTGTTGATGCTTTTGAAGTGGCCATCATATTTGACAAAAGAGTCTCTCCTCTTCTTGCTACCAAGCTCAAACCAGTCACAGCGAAATAAGACAACCGAGCGATGGATGCCTTCACTAGAGTTGTACTGCAACTCTATGATGCTTCTCAACTGACCATAGAAGTCAATGATATCACCATCATGTGACCCCTCAGTGACGATTCCACTATTCTGTGTCTTCCTTTTTTCCTCGCAGTCAACAGTGTGGTACCGGACACCGTCAGCAATGCATGCTGAATACACTCTCACTCGCTTATCCGGTAAGCATGCCAAACAAATAGATCATCACTGACCTTCTTCTCCTCATGCAACTTTCCAATCTGCACAAATAAACCATTTAGCAAACAATGGTATTTAACAATTGGTGAATAACACAGAAAACATAAGACATGTGGCTAAAGATCTCACATGATTCTTAAACCACTTAGCAAACCCCTTGGCAACCCTTTTATCAACATGGATATTGCTTTCTTCCTGATTTAACTCTTCCTTGCATTTCCTGCAATGCCAACAAAACATGTGAATTAAAACATTAGGCTGGTGCCAACCCAAGCAGAAAAAATATATAATGAGTGCACAAGATATAACGTACTCGATATATGGTAGAACCTCGGCGCAATTGCTGAGCACAAACCAAACCATCTTGTCATACTCATCACCAGCCTCCAAGTATTGTGAGGCTCCAAGAAAGTTCACACCATGGTTGAAAACAGAGACATCACCACTTTGCGAATCAGGCTGCTCTCTATTTTTGCCTGGCTGGTTCCATCTTGTTTCCACATCACCAAAGTATCTAGAGCAAAAAGTCAAGCACTCGTCAATGACATATGCTTCAGCAATAGAACCTTCAGGTCTTGCCGTGTTTCGCACATAACGCTTACAAGTAAGCAGCCTTCTTTTGATTGGGTACATCCAACCGTATTGCACAAGGCCTCTAAGCATTGCCTCTTTTGGTAAGTGCACCACCAAATGGACCATCACGGTGAAGAAAGCTGGAGGGAAAATCTTCTCGAGCTTGCAAAGAATAATTGGGATTTCTTTTTCAAGTCTTTCCAGGACAGTTAACTTGAGTGTTTTGCAGCACAGTTCTCTAAAGAAATTTCCCAGCTCAGCAACCGCTTCATATATATCCTTGTCCATGATTCCTCGGAGGCCCGCCGGTAAAATCCTTTGGAGGAGGATGTGACAATCATGGGTTTTCAGTACTGAAAGCTTGAATCCATCAGAAGTAACACACTTTGCTAGGTTAGCAGCATAACCATCTAGAAATTTCACCGCTCTTAGGAATTCACAGAATGCAAGCTTTTGTTCTTTACTCATTGTATACCATGCTCGTGGCATTTCAAATGAATCTTCATCTTCATTGTGTTGTAGATGCAAATCTTCTCTTATGCCCATGTCCTCCAAATCAAGCCTAGAACTAACTGTGTCCTTTGTCTTCCCTTCAATGTTCAGAAACGTCCCTAGCACATTCTCGCATATGTTTTTCTCAATGTGCATTACATCGAGATTATGCCTTAATTTCAGATCAGCCCAGTATGGCAGGTCCCACAAACAAGACCTCCAGTCCCAACATTGACCTTCCTCACGCTTTCTTTTCTTCGCCAGCTTTCCTGGTCTCACATCTTTCACCTTTTCAAGTTGCTGCTCCAGCTCTTCTTTAGTGAATTCAGCTGGCTTGTCACGGGTTTCATTCTCACCATTAAAATCTTTGCTTCTTCGCCAGCGATGGTTTTGGGGAAGAAAGCGGCGGTGCCCAATATAGCAGATCTTGCTCCTTATTCTCTTTGAGCAAGGGTCTTTGTCACAATGGACACAAGCCTGATAAACCGCTGTGATCCTCCCAGACAGAGTGTGCAGAGCGGGGAAATCATGGATGCACCATATGATTGCAGCACGTAGATTGAACTTTTCTTCCAGACTCAAGGCATCGTATGTTGGTACACCAGTCCAGAGCTGGAGCAGTTCTTCTACGAGGGGCTCCATAAAGATATCAAAATCCTTTCCTGGAGACTCTGGACCCGGGATAAGCAATGACATCATCAAGTTGGACTAATCCATGCATGCCCATGGTGGCAGGTTGTACGGCACCACAAAAACTGGCCACATGCTATAAGACGTGCTCATGTTCCCAAACGGATTAAACCCATCTGTGGCAATGCCAAGTTTTATGTTCCTTGGATCTGCAGCAAAATCTAAATGTATACGGTCAAACTCTTTCCATGCCTCTCCATCCGCTGGATGGCTCAGCTCATTGTCCATAGGTTGCCGCTTCATCTTGTGCCACTGTACCTCACGCGATGATTTCTTCGAGATGAACATCCGCTGCAGCCTTGGTATCAAGGGAAAGTGCCTCAGTACCTTCTCCGGTATTGACTTCTTCCCATCAGCATCTTTCCACCTAGATGCATTGCATTTTGGACAGTTGTCATGCTTTGCTAAATCCTTCCGAAACAAGACACCGTTATTTGGGCACACATGTATTGACACATAACCTAACCCCAGCCTGCGGATTATGCTCAATGCTTCATCATAAGATCTGGGAACACAACTATCAGGGAATTGCAAGCTCAAAAAATGGAGTATTGCATTGAATGCGGCATTGCTAATCCGGTAGAAAGACTTGATGTGGAGTAACTTCACGGTGAAGGTAAATCTTGAAAATTTACCCCCTTCATGAGCTGCGCGCTTCGCCTCCTCTAACACCTCAGCAAACAACGACTTCTGTCCATTAGCACGATCTTCAGCAGCGTACAAATCCTTCAATAGGTCAGGAATCCTATCATCTTCATGCCCATCCTCTTCCTCCAAAACAGCATTATCTCGGAAAACCTTTTCCATGAAATCAATGCCAGCATCACCACCACCCATCATATGAGGGGCCTCTGTATCGGCTTCAAAATGTTGAGGTTGTCTGTCTAAAGGTTCTCCATGATATATCCATCTATCATATGTGCTGGACACCCCATTAAGAAGCAGATGATCTTCCACTCTTCCTTGAGCCATTCTTGGACGGTTGAGGCATTCACAACATGGGCAAAGAATGTGAGCATCGTTGGCAAAATTTGCCCGAACAAATGCCATGAAATCATAAACTCCTTTCATATGTTCTTTCGAAAACATTCTAACTCCTTTTCTAATCCAGCTCCTGTCCATCTGCCAAAGACAACAAATTGTTGCAACTTAGCAAATCAATCTAAGTGCATCAACATTAATTAATGAAAATGGATGGAAGTAATGGCACCCAACTTTATATGCTCACTCCCTAACCACAACATTCAGCTATTTCCAATTTCTCACTACTTTAGTCCAACTTGGTGGACAAAATAAATTAGCATTCAATATTTACTCATGGCATGAATCAGTCAAATGGATCGGGATCCTATTTACTCAGCATTCATTATTTACTCATGGACAAAATAAACCAGGAATTTAGAACAGAGAGCAATAGAAATTTCAGGATCATGTTTGAGGGAAAGAACAACATCAAGTTCATCAACGCAATTTACTCTTGGACAAAATAGAACAGAGAGCTCTGTTCTATTGATAGCTGACAACATAATTTACCACTATGAATTGACTAAATTAAAAAAGAATTCTTAACAATTTCATCAACAACAATTCTCCTAAAAATTTCATCAACAGAAATTCTCTTCACAATTTCTAGCAAATTCATCAAATCAATGTGTGTGTGTGTGTGTGGAGATTTTTCCAAGATTACAACAAACCTACATCAAATCGGTGTGTGTGTGTGTGCGTGTGGAGATTCTCGTACCAGATCTACATCAAATCAATGACATCAACAGAGAGGAGAGAGGGAGAGGAGAGGGGGGAGGAGAGGAGTGCATACATGGGTGAGGTCTGCTTGCGGCGGCGGCAAGTCCCCCATGCCCGGCGGCGGTGAGTTCCCCATGCTCGGCGAGCCTCTCCTTGCATGGGTGTCGTTCCTACGCCCGCCCCCACCACCGCAGGTCGCCCACGCCCCTGCTGGTCACTTTGGCAGCCAGCCCCGCCTCCACCCCTGCCCCTGCTGGTTACCTCCACTGCCGGCCCCGCCCCTGCCTCCGCCCCTGCTGGTTGCTTCCGTCGCGAGGCCGTGGGCGAGGTCACCTGCAGCGAGGTCGTGGGCAAAGAGAGCGCCCCCTACTGGTTGCGCCGGCCGCCGCCCACCGGCCCCGCCCTCATCCGAGCAACCCCTGTTGGTTGCTTCCGCCGCCGCCCGCCGCCACCTGGTCGGAAGACCTAGAAAAACGCTAAGTGTTGCTCTGTTTGATGCCACCCGCCGCCACCTGGTCGGAAGGCCCCACTTGTCACTGACACGAGAGAGCCGTGGTTTTGTATAGTATATAGAAAACTACCCACACATTAGCAACAATCCCTCTCTAGCCCAGCGGTACCGAACGAGCGAACAAGCGGCAGGTCGTGGGTTCGAGTCCCCGCTAGCGCACATTTTTTAGCGAATTAAACACTCGCTCACCCACCTGTCAGTGACTCACGCACCTGTCAGTGTTGCTAATTGTTGCTCTGTTCGATGCCACCTGGTCGGAAGGTCCCACTTGTCAATGATACGAGAGAGTCGTAGTTTTATATAATGTATAGATAAATTCCCATACCTGAGCAACTGTCCCTCTCTAGCCCAGCGGTAGCAAGCGAGCGAAGCAAGCGCGAGGTCGTGGGTTCGAGTCCTGCCTCACGCCTCTTTTTTGGGCGAATTAAGCACTTGGCCCCACCTGTCAAATGGGTCCTGCATGTCAGTGTGTGCCCCGTCTGTTGTTGAATATTAACATTTAAGTAAAAATGACACCTAGACAGTGACACATAAGCGAGGTTGCTGAGGTGGCTGCCTAATCATCCTTATTCATTCAAACTCAAGTGTAGTGACCATGTTATATTGGTCGTTATCAGCTAGGCGTGAGGCAGTGGACAGTGCTTCCGCTTTACGACCATTTCCTCTAATGACATTATGACCTTTTTGACCAGAATGGTCGTTATAGGTTAGGGCTTGGAGCCCCTCCAACAGCTTTTGACCTATTGGTCTAAAATGGTCATAAATTTATGACCAATTCTTGTAGGGTCACTGACAGAAGGTCAGTAGTTGACATATTTCTTGTAGTGACATACCAAGGAGTACTACGAGAAGTACTTATGACATTTAATTGTTCATCAAGAAAGCTATCATCAATAGGTAGTGGGTCATCAAGAACATTCTCTAACCTAGATAAGTTGTCTGCAACGGGGTTCTCAGCTCCTCTTCTATCAACAATATGCAAATCAAATTCTTGTAGCAAGAGAACCCATCTAATAAGTCTAGGTTTTGCATCTTTCTTCTCCATAAGATATTTAATAGCAGCGTGATCCATGTGGATAGTTACTTTAGAATCAACAATATAAGGTCTGAACTTATCACAAGCAAATACAACTGCTAAAAGTTCTTTTTCAGTAGTAGCATAATTTCTTTGAGCATTGTCTAGAGTCTTACTAGCATAATGGATAACATTTAATTTCTTATCAACTCTTTGCCCTAGAACAACACCTACAGCATAATCGCTAGCATCACACATAATTTCAAAGGGTAAATTCCAATCAGGTGGCTAAACAATAGGTACAGAGACTAATGCTTTCTTAAGTATTTCAAATGCTTCTACACAATCCTCGTCAAAGACAAATGGTATATCTTTTTGTAGTAAATTAGTCAGAGGCCGAGAAATTTTTGCAAAGTCCTTAATGAACCTCCTATAAAATCCGGCGTGACCAAGGAAACTTCTTATACCTTCGATGTCCTTGGGACACGGCATCTTTTCAATAGCATCAACCTTGGTTTTATCAACTTCAATACCTCTTTCAGAATCTTTATGCCCCAAGACAATACCTTCATTAACCATAAAGTGGCACATTTCCCAATTCAAGACAAGATTAGTTTCTTCACATCTCTGCAAAACTCGATCAAGATTGCTCAAGCAATCAACAAAAGAAGATCCATAGATGGAAAAGTCGTCCATGAAAACCTCACAAATCTTTTCACAAAAGTCAGAGAATATAGCCATCATGCATCTTTGAAAGGTAGCAGGTGCATTACATAAACCAAAAGGCATACGTCTATAGGCAAAAGTACCAAAAGGGCATGTAAAAGTAGTCTTTTATTGATCTTTAGCCGACACAGGTATTTGAGAGAAACCAGAATAACCATCTAGAAAGCAGTAGTGTGTATGTTTGCATAATCTTTCAAGCATTTGATCGATAAAAGGTAAGGGGTAATGATCTTTCTTAGTAGCCTTATTTAGTTTGCAGAAATCAATTACCATCCTATAACCTGTAATAATTCTTTGTGGAATCAATTCATCTTTATCATGAGGAACAATAGTAATACCTCCCTTCTTAGGGACACAATAATGGACAGGACTTACCCACTGACTATCAGCAACATGATAGATTATATCTGCCTCCAGAAGCTTTAGTATTTCTTTTCTTACCACTTCTTTCATTTTAGGATTTAACCGTCGTTGGTGATCAACAACTGGTTTAGCGTCTTTCTCCAATTTTATTTTGTGCTGGCATAGAGTGGGACTAATGCCATTAACATCATCAAGAGTACATCCAATAGCAGCACGGTGCTTCTTCAGAGTTTTCAATAATTTCTCTTCTTCTTGCTCTCAAAGGTTAGCACTAATAATAATAGGATATATCTTCTTTTCATCAAGATAAGCATATTTGAGAGTATCAGGCAATGGTTTAAGCTCAGACACAGGATCACCCTTGGGTGGAGGAGGATACCCTAGGATTTCAACAGGAAAGTTGTGTTTCAAAACAGGTCCCTGTTTAAAGCATACTTCATCTATTTCTCTTCTTTCATTCTTAAACATATCATTTTCATGGTCTAGCAAATATTGTTCCGAAGGATCACTAGGAGGCACGGTAATAGAAGCAAGGCCAATAATTTCATCTTTACTAGGCAATTCTTTATCAGGGGGTTGTCTAGGAAATTTGGAAAAATTAAAATCATGAGACATATCCCCTAAACCAACAGAAACAATATCCTTTTTGTAGTCTATCTTAGCATTAACAATATTCAAGAAGGGTCTACCAAATATAATGGGACAAAAGTCATCTTGTGGGGAACCAAGAACAAGAAAATAAGCAGGATATTTAACTTTCCCACACAAGACTTCAACATCTCTAACAATCCCAATCAGTGAAATAGTATCTCTATTGGCAAGCTTAATTGTAACATGAATACCTTCTATCTCAGCAGGTGCAATATCATGCATAATTTCTTCATATAAAGAATGAGGTATTGCACCCGCACTAGCACCCATATCACATAAGCCATGATAGCAATGATCTCCTATTTTAACAGAAATAATAGGCATGCCTACAACAGGTCTATGTTTATTTTTAGTATCGGGTCTAGCAATTCTAGCAGCTTCATCACAAAAGTAAATAACATGCCCATCAATATTATCAACCAAGAGATCTTTAACCATAGCAATACTAGCTTCAACTTTAATTTTCTCAAAGGGTGTAGGTGTTCTAGTATTACTCTTATGAACAACAGTTGAAACTTTAGCATGATCCTTTATTCTAGTAGGGAAAGGTGGTTTCTCAATATAAGCGGTAGGAACAATAGGATCAACATTATAAGTGATAGTCTTTTCTTAAACTTTAATAGGTTCAACTACTTTTACTTCAATGGGAGGATGGCATTTAATCCACTTCTCCTTAGGGAGATCAACATGAGTAGCAAATGATTCACAGAAAGAAGCTACTATCTCAGAGTCAAGTCCATATTTAGTGCTAAATTCACGAAAAGCATCGGTATCCATAAAAGATTTAACACAATCAAATTTAGGTGTTATACCTGACTCCTTACATTCACCGAGTTCCCAATCTTCATAGTTGCGTTTAATTCTTTCCAATAAATCCCATTTGAATTCAATAGTCTTCATCATAAAAATCCAGTACAAGAAGTATCGAGCATGGAGCTATTATTGAGAGAAAGCCGAGCATAAATTTTTTGAATAATAATTTCTCTTGAGAGCTCATGATTGGGGCATGAATATAACATTGACTTAAGCCTCCCCCAAGCTTGAGCGATGCTTTCTCCTTCGCGAGGCCAAAAATTATATATATACTTACGATCACGATGAACCAGATGCATAGGATAAAACTTCTGATGAAATTCCAATTTCAATCGGTTGTATTTCCATGATCCAATATCATCACATAGCCTAAACCATGTCAATGCCTTTACCTTAAAAGATAAAGGGAATACCTTCTTCTTGATAACATCCTCGGGCATACCTGCAAGCTTAAATAATCCAAAAAATTCATCCACATAGATTAGGTGCAAATATGGATGCAATGTTCCATCTCTTGTAAAAGGATTAGCTAGCAGTTTCTCTATCATACCTGAAGGAATTTCAAAGTAAACATTTTCAGTAGGTTCAGTAGGTTGAGGAGCAACTCTTTGCTCTACTAGTCTGGGTGAAGATACCCCGAACAAGCCCCTCAAAGGATTACTTTCCATAGTAACAAGTGGAAGTAAATTTCAGCACACTATATAAATTTTTCCTTACCAAATTCCACCTACCAAAGGCACTTCACTCCCCGGCAACGGTGGCAGAAAAGAGTCTTGATGACCCACAAGTATAGGGGATCTATCGTAGTCCTTTCGATAAGTAAGAGTGTCGAACCCAACGAGGAGCAGAAGGAAATGATAAGCAGTTTTCAGTAAGGTATTCTCTGCAAGCACTGAAATTATCGGTAACAGATAGTTTTGTGATAAGGTAATTTGTAATGGGTAACAAGTAACAAAAGTAAACAAGGTGCAACATGGTGGCCCAATCCTTTTTGTAGCAAAGGACAATCCTGTACAAACTCTTATATAAAGGAAAGCGCTCCTGAGGACACATGGGAATTATCGTCAAGCTAGTTTTCATCACGCTCATATGATTCGCGTTTGGTACTTTGATAATTTGTTATGTGGGTGGACCGGTGCTTGGGTACTTCCCTTACTTGGACAAGCATCCCACTTATGATTAACCCCTCTTGCAAGCTGTCGGTGGGAAACGACACCTATGGGATCACTGGGATCCCTTCTACATTTGGCGGGCGTGGGGTTGTGCAAAGAGCGGGTCTAGTGGTCAGCCAAAGGATCGTTTACCCAGGTTTGGGCCGTGGAGACGCGTAATACCCTAGTCCTGCTTTGATGTATATTTGAGTGTTCTTGAGTTCTTGAACTAGCTACGGTGTGTCTCTAGTTCCAAAGATCCGAATCCCCCTCTAGTATGCCTCGGGCCTCCTTTTATAGACAAAAGGGGTCGCCACAGTGGCACACAGGAGGTGGAAAGGTGCATCACGGCTGAGTCTATCCTATGGCACCGTTGGACAAACGCATTTAATGCGCTGCCGATGTGCCCCTCTTGCTTTATCGGGGACGGCAAGGAAGCTCGTCCCAGCTGTCGCCGCCTCGCCTGGCTCCGACGCGCGTCCGAACTGATGAGGCATTGTAGCGCCATGTTGGCTGGCTACTGGGCTGGCGTGATGGCGGAGCCTTCACGAAGATCTGCATGCCACCACGCAGGTGCTTGCTGAGTCGGTGTGGAGGCCGCACGCCGCCATGCAGACGCCTGCCCAACTGGTTGAGCTAGCAGCTGCATGGGAGCGGCGATGGAGTCTTTGCAGACATGGGCCTGGCTGTAGCCCCGCAGATGTCCTCGGCAAGGGTCTTGCCGGGGGCCCGACAATGGTCTTGTCGTGGCACCGCGGTCGTCCCCGGCAAGGATCTTGCCGGGGGTCTCATGGATTTCCTTGGCAAGGATCTCGCCAAGGATCGTCGTCTTCTGGTTTTCATCTGATCTTGCATATTTATGGTCTCCACAAAGATCTGCATGCCACCATGGAGGTGCCTCCCAAGCCTTGGTTCCAATGCAGTTGATGGTGTTGGAAACCCTAGGGCTCAAGGGTGGCGCGCTCTGCTGGCGTCAGGCAAGTTGCCTCGGTAAGGATCTTGCCGGGGCCGTGGAAGCTACCCCGGGAGGTGTCTTGCTGGGGGAGTCCACCTCGCACTCTTGCCCTCTTTGCGCCCCTGGTCTTGGCATTGCTCTGGCTGTCTTGCGCTCCGGCATCCCTCCTCTGCCCTGCTTAGTGCGGCCGTGGGCGCGGCTCTGACTGCCCATGCACAAGTAAAAGGGTGCAAAAGGAGAGCCCCTACTTTTGTACACCGACACAAGCATCCGCAACTACAAAACTAGTATTAAGGTAAACCTAACCATAGCATGAAACATATGGATCCAAATCAGCCCCTTACGAAGCAATGCATAAACTAGGGTTTAAGCTTCTGTCACCCTAGCAACCCATCATCTACTTATTACTCCCTGATGCCTTCCCCTAGGCCCAAACAATGGTGAAGTGTCATGTAGTCGATGTTCACATGACACCACTAGAGGAAAGACAACATACATCTCATCAAAATATCAAACGAATACCAAATTCACATGATTACTTATAGCAAGACTTCTCCCATGTCCCCAGGAACAAACATAACTACTCACAAAGCATATTCATGTTCATAATCAGAGGGGTATTAATATGCATAAAGGATCTGAACATACGATCTTCCACCAAGTAAACCAACTAGCATCAACTACAAGGAGTAATCAACACTACTAGCAACCCACAGGTACCAATCTTAGGTTTCGAGACAAAGATTGGATACAAGGAATGAACTAGGGTTTGAGATGAGATGGTGTTGGTGAAGATGTTGATGGAGATTGACCCCCTCCCGATGAGAGGACCGATGGTGAGGACGATGGTGATGATTTCCCCCTCCTGGAGGGATGTTTCCCCGGCAGAACAGCTCTGCCGGAGCCCTAGATTGGTTCCGCCAAGGTTCCGCCTTGTGGCGGCGGAGTTTCGTCCCGAGAGCTTGCTTATGATTTTTTCAGGCTGAAAGACTTCATATAGCCAAAGATGGGCACCGGAGGCCTGCCAGGGGGCCCACGAGACAAGGGGCGCGCCCAGGGGTAGGTGATACGTCTCCAACGTATCTATAATTTTTGATTGTTCCATGCTATTATATTATCTGTTTTGGATGTTTAATGGGCTTTATTATACACTTTTATATTATTTTTGGGACTAACCTACTAACCCAAGGCCCAGGCAAATTGCTGTTTTTTTGCCTATTTCAGTGTTTCGCAGAAAAGGAATATCAAACGGAATCCAACCGGAATGAAACCTTCGGGAGAGTTATTTTTGGAACAAACATGATCCAGGGGACTTGGAGTAGACGTCAAGAAAGAATCGAGGAGGCCACAAGGCAGGGAGGCGCGCTTGCCCCCTGGGCACGCCCCCACCCTCGTGGGCCCCTCGTAGCTCCACCGACCTACTTCTTCCTCCTATATATATATCCATATACCCCAAAAACATCCAGGAGCACCACGAAACCCTATTTCCACCGCCGCAACCTTATGTACCCTAGAGATCCCATCTTGGGGCCTTTTCCGGAGCTCCGCTGGAGGGGGAATCGATCACGGAGGGCTTCTACATCAACACCATAGCCTCTCCGATGATATGTGAGTAGTTTACCATAGACCTTCAGGTACATATTTATTATCTAGATGTCTTCTTCTCTCTCTTTGGATCTCAATACAAATTCTCCTCGATCTTCTTGGAGATCTATTCGATGTAATTATTTTTGCGGTGTGTTTGTCGAGATCCAATGAATTGTGGGTTTATGATCAAGTTTATCTATGAACAATATTTGATTCTTCTCTTAAATCTTTTATGTATGGTTTGTTATCTTTGCAAGTCTCTTCAAATTATCAGTTTGGTTTGGCTTACTAGATTGATCTTTCTTGCAATGGGAGAAGTGCTTAGCTTTGGGTTCAATCTTGCGGTGTCCTTTCCCAGTGACAGCAGGGGCATCAAGGCATGTATTATATTGTTGCCATCGAGGATAAAAAGATGGGGTTTATATCATATTGCTTGAGTTTATCCCTCTACATCATGTCATCTTGCCTAATGCGTTACTCTGTTCTTATGAACTTAATACTCTAGATGCATGCTGGATAGCGGTCGATGTGTGGAGTAATAGTAGTAGATGCAGAATCGTTTCGGTCTGCTTGTCGCGGACGTGATGCCTATATACATGATTATGCCTTGATATTCTCATAATTATGCACTTTTCTATCAATTGCTCGACAGTTATTTGTTTACCCATCGTAATACTTATGCTATCTTGAGAGAAGCCACTAGTGAAACCTATGGCCCTCGGGTCTATCTTTTATCATATAAGTTTCCAATCTATTTTACTTTGCAATCTATATCATAAAAATACCAAAAATATTTATCTTATTATCTCTATCAGATCTCACTCTCGTAAGTGACCGTGAAGGGATTGACAATCCCTTTATCGCATTGGTTGCGAGGTTCTTATTTGTTTGTGCAGGTACGAGGGACTTGTGTGTAGTCTCCTACTGGATTGATACCTTGGTTCTCAAAAACTGACGGAAATACTTACGCTACTTTGCGGCATCACCCTTTCCTCTTCAAGGGAAAACCAACGCAGTGCTCAAGAGGTAGCAAGAAGGATTTTTGGCGCCGTTGCTGGGGAGGTCTACGCACAAGTCAAGACATACCAAGTACCTATCACAAACTCTTATCCCTCGCATTACATTGTTTGCCATTTGCCTCTCCTTTTCCTCTCCCCCACTTCACCCTTGCCATTTTATTCGCCCTCTTTTTCCCTTTGCCTCTTTTTCGCTCGCTTCTTGTGTGCTTGTGTGTTGGATTGTTTGTCACGATGGCTCAAGATAATACTAAATTGTGTGTTTTTTCCAATACCAACAATAATGATTTTATTAGCACTCCGATTGCTCCTCTTACCGATGCTGAATCTTGTGAAATTAATACTGCTTGGTGAATCTTGTCATGAAAGATCTGTTTTCTGGCCTTCCTGGTGAAGATGTCACTATCCATCTAAACAATTTTGTTGATTTCTGTGATATGCAAAAGAAGAAAGATGTGGATAATGATATTGTTAAATTGAAGCTATTTCCATTTTTGCTTAAAGATTGTGCTAAAAATTGGTTTTCGTCTTTGCCTAAAAATAGTATTAATTCTTGGAACAAGTGCAAAGATGATTTTATCTCTAAGTATTTTCCTCCCGCTAAGATCATCTCCCTTAGAAACGATATTATGAATTTTAAGCAAGTTGATCTTGAGCATGTTGCACAAGCATGGGTGAGGATGAAATTAATGATATGTAATTGCCCTACACATGGTTTGAATTTGTGGATGATCATACAAATTTTTTATGCTGGATTGAATTTTGCTTCTAGAAATCTTTTAGATTCGGCCGCGGGAGGCACTTTTACGGAAATCACTTTAGGAGAAGCTACCAAACTCCTAGATGATATTATGGTTATTTATTCTCAACGGCACACCGAAAGATGTACTAGTAAAAAGGTTCATGCTATAGAAGAAATTAATGTTTTGAGTGGAAAGATGGATAAACTTATGAAATTATTTTCTACTAAAAGTGTTTCTTCTGATCCTAATGATATGCCTTTGTCTACTTTGATTGAGAATAATAATGAATCTATGGATGTGAATTTTGTTGGTAGGAACAATTTTGGTAACAACGCGTATAGAGGAAACTTTAATCCTAGGTCATTTCCTAGTAATTCCTCTAATAATTATGGTAATTCCTACAACAATTCTTATGGAAATTATGATAAGATGCCCTCTGATTTTGAGACTAGTATTAAAGAAATTATTAGTTCGCAAAAGAGTTTCAATGCTTTGATTGAAGAAAAATTGTCTAGGATTGATGAGTTGACTAGGAACGTGGATAGAATTTCTCTTGATGTTGATTCTTTGAAACTTAGACTATTCCACCTAAGC
Organism: Triticum urartu; assembly: GCF_003073215.2. NCBI lineage: Eukaryota > Viridiplantae > Streptophyta > Magnoliopsida > Poales > Poaceae > Triticum > Triticum urartu. The sequence goes on along the minus strand of NC_053023.1, from coordinate 587,803,840 downwards.
ATGATATCAACGAGTCTCTCAAAGCCATGAGAATTTCCATTGATGAGTGCAAAGAAAGGACCGCTAGGATGCGTGCTAAAAAAGATTGCTTTATAAAAGCATGTTCTTCTAGTTTTGATGATAATAAGGATGAAGATCTAAATGTGATTGATGTGTCTCCTATTAAATCTTTGTTTTGCAATATGAATCTTGATAATGATGGGACTGGAGATGAGTCAACTTTAGTTAAAAGGCGTCCCAATGATTCAGAGTTTTTAGATCTTGATGCAAAAATTGGTAAAAGTGGGATTGGAGAGGTCAAAACTTTACATAGCAATGAACCCACTATTTTGGATTTCAAGGAATTTAATTATGATAATTGCTCTTTGATAGATTGTATTTCCTTGTTGCAATCCGTGCTAAATTCTCCTCATGCTTATAGTCAAAATAAAGCTTTTACCAAACACATCGTTGATGCTTTAATGCAATCTTAAGAAGAAAAGCTTGAGTTAGAAGTTTCTATCCCTTGAAAACTTCATGATGAGTGGGAGCCTACTATTAAAATTAAAATTAAAGATCATGAATGCTATGCTTTATGTGATTTGGGTGCTAGCGTTTCCACGATCCCCAAAACTTCGTGTGATGTGTTAGGTTTCCGTGAATTTGATGACTGTTCTCTAAATTTGCACCTCGCGGATTCCACTATTAAGAAACCTATGGAAAGGATTAATGATGTTCTTATTGTTGCAAATAGGAATTATGTGCTCGTGGATTTCATTGTTCTTGATATTGATTGCAACCCTACATGTCCCATTATTTTTGGTAGACCTTTCCTTAAAACGATTGGTGCAATTATTGATATGAAAGGAGGGAATATTAGATTCCAATTTCCGTTAAGGAAAGGCATGGAACACTTCCCTATAAAGAAAATTAAATTACCTTATGAATCTATTATGAGAGCCACTTATGGATTGCATACCAAAGATGATAATACCTAGATCTATTCTTGCTTTTATGCCTAGCTAGGGGCGTTAAACGATAGCGCTTGTTGGGAGGCAACCCAATTTTATTGTTGTTTTTTGCTTTTTGGTTATGTTTAATAATAAATAATTCATCTAGCCTCTGTTTATATGTGGTTTTATGCTTTGAATTAGTGTTTGTGCCAAGTAGAACCTTTGGGAAGACTTGGGGGAAGTTTTTGCGATCTTGCGGTAAAAAACAGAAACTTTAGCGCTGACAAGATTTGCTACCATTTTTTTACTGGAGAGTGCGATTAGGTTGATTATTTTTGAAGATGATTAATAAACAAATTCCTCATGTACACCAATTTATTTCAGAATGTTTGGGATTACAGAAGTATTCGAAACCTACAGATTATTACAGACTGTTCTGTTTTTGACAGATTCTATTTTCCGTGTGTTGTTTGCTTATTTTGATGAATCTATGCCTAGTATCAGAGGGTATGAACCATAGAGAAGTTGGAATACGGTAGGTTTAACACCAATATAAATAAATAATGAGTTCATTACAGTACCTTAAGTGGTGATTTGTTTTCTTATACTAATGGAGCTCATGAGATTTTCTGTTGTGTTTTGTGTTGTGAAGTTTTCAAGTTTTGGGTAAAGATTTGATGGATTATGGAATTAGGAGTGGCAAGAGCCTAAGCTTGGGGGTGCCCAAGGCACCCCAAGGTAAAATTAAAGTACAAACAAAAGCCTAAGCTTGGGGATGCCCCGGAAGGCATCCCCTCTTTCGTCTTCGTCCATCGGTAACTTTACTTGAGGCTATATTTTTATTCACCACATGATATGTGTTTTGCTTGGAGCGTCTTGTATGATTTGAGTCTTTGGTTTTTAGTTTAACACAATAATCCTTGCTGTACACACCTTTTGGGAGAGACACACATGAATTGATATTTATTAGAATACTCTATGTGATTCACTTATATCTTTTGAGCTAGATAATTTTGCTCTAGTGCTTCACTTATATCTTTTAGAGCACGGTGGTGGTTTTATTTTTATGGAAATTATTGAGCTCTCATACTTCACTTATATTATTTTGAGAGTCCCTTAGAACAGCATGGTAATTTTCCTTGGCTACAAAATTGGTCCTAATATGATAGGCATCCAAGATTGGTATAATAAAAACTTTCATAAAAAGTGCATTGAATACTATGAGAAGTTTGATACTTGATAATTGTTTTGAGATATAAAGATGGTGATACTAGAGTTGTGCTAGTTGAGTAGTTGTGAATTTGAGAAATACTTGTGTTGAAGATTGCAAGTCCCGTAGCATGCACGTATGGTAACCGTTGTGTAACAAATTTGAAATATGAGGTGTTCTTTGATTGTCTTCCTTATGAGTGGCGGTCGAGGACGAGCGATGGTCTTTTCCTACCAATCTATCCCCCTAGGAGCATGCGCGTAATGCTTGGTTTTTGATGACTTGTAGATTTTTTCAATAAGTATGTGAGTTCTTTATGACTAATGTTGAGTCCCTGGATTATACACACTCCCACCTTTCCATCATTGCTAGCCTCTTCGGTACCGTGCATTGCCCTTTCTCACCTTGAGAGTTGGTGCAAACTTCGTCGGTGCATCCAAACCCTGTGATATGATACGCTCTATCACACATAAACCTCCTTTTATGTTCCTCAAAATAGCTGCCATACCTACCTATTATGGCATTTCCATAGCCATTCCGAGATATATTGCCATGCAACTTTCCACCATTTCATTTATGACACGCTTCATCATTGTCATATTGCCTTGGATGATCATGTAGTTGACATCATATTTGTGGCAAAGCCACAATGCATAATTTATCATACATGTCACTCTTGATTCATTGCCCATCCCGGCACACCTCCAGAGGCATTCATATAGAGTCATATTTTGTTCTAGTATCGAGTTGTAATCATTGAGTTGTAAATAAATAGAAGTGTGATGATCATCATTAATAGAGCATTGTCCCAAATAAAAAAAGGGGAAGTCCAAAAAAAGAGAAAGGCCCAAAAAAGAAAAAAAGAAATAAAAAGGGACAATGCTACTACCCTTTTTTCCACACTTGTGCTTCAAAGTAGCACCATGATCTTTATGATAAAGAGTCTATTATTTTGTCACTTTCATATAATAGTGGGAATTTTTCATTATAGAACTTGGCTTGTATATTCCAACAATGGGCTTCCTCAAATGCCCTAGGTCTTCGTGAACAAGAAAGTTGGATGCACACCCACTTAGTTTCTTTTGTTGAGCTTTCATACATTTATAGCTCTAGTGCATCCGTTTCATGGCAATCCCTACTCCTTGCATTGACATCAATTGATGAGTATCTCCCTAGCCCGTTGATTAGCCGTGTCGATGTGAGACTTTCTCCTTTTTTGTCTTCTCCACATAACCCCCATCATTATATTCTATTCCACCCATAGTGCTATATCCATGGCTCACGCTCATGTATTGCGTGAATATTGAAAAAAGTTTGAGATTACTAAAGCATGAAACAATTGCTTGGCTTGTCATCGGGATGGTGCATGATGAGAGCATTCTTGTGTGATGAAAATGGAGCATGACCATAGTATATGATTTTGTAGGGATGAACTTTCTTTGGCCATGTTATTTTGAGAAGACATGATTGCTTAGTTAGAATGCTTGAAGTATTATTATTTTTATGTCAATATTAAACTTTTGTTTTGAATCTCTCGGATCTGAATATTCATGCCACAATAAATAAAAATACATTGAGAATTATGCTAGGTAGCATTCCACATCAAAAATTCTGTTTTTCATCATTTACCTACTCGACGACGAGCAAGAATTAAGCTTGGGGATGCATGATACATCTCCAACGTATCTATAATTTTTTATTGTTCCATGCTATTATATTATCTATTTTGGATGTTTAATGGGATTTATTATACACTTTTATATTATTTTTGGGACTAACCTACTAACAGAAGGCCCAGTGCAAATTGCTGTTTTTTTGCCTATTTCAGTGTTTTGCAGAAAAGGAATATCAAATGGAATCCAAACGGAATGAAACCTTCGGGAGAGTTATTTTTGGAACAAACGTGATCCAGGGGACTTGGAGTAGACGTCGAGAAAGAAGCGAGGAGGCCACGAGGCAGGGAGGCGTGCCTTCCCCCTTTGGGCGCGCCCCCACCCTCGTGGGCCCCTCGCAGCTCCACCGACCTACTTCTTCCTCATATATATATATATATATATATATATATATACCCCAAAAACATCCAAGAGCACCATGAAACCCTATTTCCAGTGCCACAACCTTCTGTACCCAAGAGATCCCATCTTGGGGCCTTTTCCGGAGCTTCGCCGGAGGGGGAATCGATCACGGAGGGCTTCTACATCAACACCATAGCCTCTCTGATGATGTGTGAGTAGTTTACCACAGACCTTCGGGTCCATAATTATTAGCTAGATGGATTCTTCTCTCTCTTTGGATCTCAATGCAAATTTCTCATCGATCTTCTTGGAGATCTATTCGATGTAATTCTTTTTTGCGGTGTGTTTGTCGAGATCCGATGAATTGTGGGTTTATGATCAAGTTTATCTATGAACAATATTTGATTCTTCTCTGAAATTTTTTATGTATGATTTGTTATCTTTGCAAGTCTCTTCGAAATATCAGTTTGGTTTGGCCTACTAGATTGATCTTTCTTGCAATGGGAGAAGTGCTTAGCTTTGGGTTGAATCTTGCGGTGTCCTTTCCTAGTGGCAGCAGGGGCAACAAGGCACGTATTGTATTGTTTCCATCGAGGATAAAAAGATGGGGTTTATATCATATTGCTTGAGTTTATCCCTCTACATCATGTCATCTTGCCTAATGCGTTACTCTGTTCTTATGAACTTAATACTCTAGATGCATGCTGGATAGCGGTCGATGTGTGGAGTAATAGTAGTAGATGCAGAATCGTTTCGGTCTCCTTGTCACGGACATGATGCCTATATACATGATCATGCCTAGATATTCTCATAATTATGCACTTTTCTATCAATTGCTCGACAGTAATTTGTTCACCCACCGTAATACTTATGCTATCTTGAGAGAAGCCACTAATGAAACCTATGGCCCCCGGGTCTATCTTTTATCATATAAGTTTCCAATCTATTTTACTTTGCAATCTTTACTTTCAATCCATATCATAAAAATACCAAAAATATTTATCTTACTATCTCTATCAGATCTCACTCTCGTAAGCGACCGTGAAGGGATTGACAACCCATTTATCGCGTTGGTTGCGAGGTTCTTATTTGTTTGTGCAGGTATGAGGGACTTGCGTGTAGTCTCCTACTGGATTGATACCTTGGTTCTAAAAAACTGAGGGAAATACCAACCAGCGCACCTCCTACCCCGAGCTCCTCCTGTGCTCCTCCCATGGCGCCCTCGTCCCGAGCACCTTGACCCCTCCGCTACGTCCTCGCCACCCGTTGGGGCAGGCCAATAGCTCCACCACGCCCGCCCCATCTCTCCTTCCTTCACCTGCCTCCTTCTGCTTTCTCCTCTGCTCCTCACTTCCCCTCTCTGTCCCTCACAGGAACACCCAGCCGGAGCCCCCGCAACCTCACGCCGCGAGCTCCTCGACACCGGCTTGCCCCATCTCGGGCCAGAGCCGGTGGACCTCAAGTCCCTCGACCGGTTCCCTCCTACCTCGTCGCCGGACCCACGGCATGGCCGCCGCCATGTTCATCGGGACGCCGCTGCTTCCCATCGCCCAGATCAAGACGCTCCAGCCGCGCCAAGTCCGTCTCCAGCTGCGCCAAGTCCGTCTCCAGCCGCGCCGAAGCCGCTCCTTCTCCCGCCGGCGAGCAGAGCCGCCGGACCGCGTCGCCGCGCTGCCGTTTCAGGCCGTCCTCCGCCCAAGTCCCGCTGCTGCCTTTCTGTCCAGCACCGCCGCCGCTCTATTTTCTGACGGGCAGAGGGACGCGCTAAATGCAGTGCATCGCCGCTGTCCAGATCGAGAGAGGAGCAAGGTCGCCCGGTCCAGCCTGCGCGTTGACTGCGCCACCCTGCTTCGATCGACCTGCGAGGCCCAGCACCGCTCTCGGCCTGCCCGACCTCCTGTTCTACCGACTGGGCCTCAGCCCGAAGTGAGAGCCCCAGCGCCCCTTTTTTCCTTTATTTTGTTGGGCCTGCTCCAGTTTTAGTTTCGGTCCAGTGTAGCCTTTTTTCAGATCTGTGAATTAGTCAATTTCCAGGGATTTGCACTTTTGCAGATCAGCCCCTAAACTTCATGCATTTCATTACTCACAAACGGGGCATCATATGTAAAAACTTTAAATATGAAACTTGCTTAGAATTTCGTCTAGTTTAATAATTTGCCACTTTCATCTATATTTGAAATGCTTAAAATGATGTTTGGTTAAATTTACTCCTATGCCATGTTAAAATGCTTTAATTCATAACTAAATAACCGTCTGAATTTAATAAACTTTATATGTAAATGGGGTGGAAAAATGCCAAGTTTAACATGGTGGCTTTACTTTGCATGTTTAACAACTCTAAAATATGGTTTAGGGTAGAACAGTACCAAACCTTAAAATATGCATATGGGGTTTTACCAGAATTGTTGTTCGTTGTTTCCAGCCTCATTTAAACTTGCCTAGATAGGTAGTTTTGTTGTGCTTCACCCCTTTCCATGTTAATCAACATTTAATATTGTTGGGTACATAAACGATATCGAACTAAATAACTTGTCGTGGTGTTTCATCAATATGCACCATTGCATATTGAGCTCCACTTAATTTGTAGGATTGCTTGTGCTCTTTTGCCATGACATGCTTCATTAAACCAGACATGCATCATACTTGGTTGTGCATCATGCCATGTTCATGTGTTGGTTGTTTACTACGTTGTTTGCTTCTTTTCGGTGTTGCTTCTTCGGGGTGGTTCCGATAACGTCGCGTTTGTGAGTATCCGTTGGCTACGTCCGTTTATCTTCTTCATGGACTCGTTTCTTCTTCCTTGCGGGATTTCAGGCAAGATGATCATACCCTCGAAATCACTTCTATCTTTGCTTGCTAGATGCTCGCTCTTTTGCTATGCCTATGCTGCGATACCTACCACTTGCTTATCATGCCTCCCATATTGTTAAGCCAAGCCTCTAACCCACCTTGTCCTAGCAAACCGTTGTTTGGCTATGTTACCGCTTTGCTCAGCCCCTCTTATAGCGTTGTTAGTTGCAGGTGAAGATTGAAGTTTGTCCCTTGTTGGAACATGGAGATCGTTCCTTGTTGGAACATTGTTTACTTGTTGGGATATCACAATATCTCTTATTTAAATAATGCATCTATATACTTGGTAAAGTGTGGAAGGCTCGGCCTTATGCCTGGTGTTTTTTCCACTCTTGCCGCCCTAGTTTCCGTCATATCGGTGTTATGTTCCCGGATTTTGCGTTCCTTGCGCAGTTGGGTAATAATGGGAACCCCTTGACAGTTCGCCTTGAATAAAACTCTTCCAGCAATGCCCAACATTGGTTTTTACCATTCGCCACCTAGACTTTTCTTTCCCTTGGGTTTTGCAGACTCAAGGGTCATCATTATTTTAACCCCCCCCCCCCCGGGCCAGTGCTCCTCTGAGTGTTGGTCCAACCTATCAGCCGCCGGTGGCCACCAGGGGCAACTCTGGGCTGGCCTACCGGAAGTTTGGACAATCTGAGTGTGCCCTAAGAACGAGATATGTGCAGCTCCTATCGGGATTTGTCGGCACATTCGGGCGGTGTTGCTGGATTTGTTTTAACTTGTCGAAGTTGTATTGTAGAACCGGGATGCCGAGTCTGATCGGAATGTCTCGGGAGAAGGTTTATCCTTCGTTGACCGTGAGAGCTTGTGATGGGCTAAGTTGGGACACCCCTGCAGGGATTGAACTTTCGAAAGCCGTGCCCGCGGTTATGGGTAGATGGGAATTTGTTAATGTCCGGTTGTAGAAAACCTGAAGTTGACCTTAATTAAAATACATCAACCGCGTGTGTAACCGTGATGGTCTCTTCTCGGCGGGGTCCGGGAAGTGAACACGATGTTGGAGTTATGTTTGACGTAGGTTGTTCTAGGATCACTTCTTGATCATAGTTTCTCGATCGTGCTTTGCCTTCTCTTCTCGCTCTCATTTGCGTATGTTAGCCACCATATATGCTAGTCGCTTGCTGCAGCTCCACCTCTTACCTTTACCTTACCCATAAACTTAAATAGTCTTGATCGCGAGGGTGTGAGATTGTTGAGTCCCCGTGACTCACAGATACTTCCAAAACCAGCTTGCAGGTGCCGATGAGTCCGTGCAGATGACGCAACCAAGCTCAGGAGGAGCTCGATGAAGATCTTGTCCTTTGTGTTGTTTCGTTCTAGTTGATCAGTAGTGGAGCCTAGTTGGGGTCGATCGGGGACCTTGTCGCATTTGGGGTTCTTCTTTTATTTTGGTTCCGTAGTCGGACCTTGATTGTATTTGGATGTTGTAATGCTTTATTCATGTATTGGTGTGAAGTGGCGATTGTAAGCCAACTATGTATCTTTTACCCTATTGTATTACATGGGTTGTGTGAAGATTACCTCACTTGCGACATTGCTTTCAATGCGGTTATGCCTCTAAGTCGTGCTTTGACACGTGGGAGATATAGCCGCATCGAGGGCGTTACATTACTCCACTCATCGACTGCTATCCAGCATGCATCTAGAGTATTAAGTTAAAAACAGAGTAACGCCTTAAGCAAGATGACATGATGTAGAGGGATAGTTTCATGCAATATGATAAAAAACCCATCTTGTTATCCTCGATGGCAACAATACAATACGTGCCTTGCTGCCCCTTCTGTCACTGGGAAAGGACACCGCAAGATCGAACCCAAAGCTAAGCACTTCTCCCATGGCAAGAACAACCAATCTAGTAGGCCAAACCAAAACCGATAATTCAAAGAGACTTGAAAAGATAACCAATCATACATAAAAGAATTCAGAGAAGATTCAAATATTATTCATAGATAGACTGGATCATAAACCCACAATTCATCGGTCTCAACAAACACACCGCAAAAAGAAGATTACATCGAATAGATCTCCACAAGAGAGGGGGAGAACATTGTATTGAGATCCAAAAAGAGAGAAGAAGACATCTAGCTACTAACTATGGACCCGTAGGTCTGAAGTAAACTACTCACACTTCATCGGAGGGGCTTGGATGATGATGTAGAAGCCCTCCGTGATCGATGCTCGTTCCGGTGGAGCTCCAGAACAGGCCCCAAGATGGGATCTCGTGGATACAGAAAGTTGCGGCGGTGGAATTAGGTTTTTGGTTCCGTCCCCGATCATTTGGGGGTACGTAGGTATATATAGGAGGAAGGAGTACCTCGGTGGAGCTTCAAGGGGCCCACGAGGCAGGGGGGCGCGCCCTAGGGGGGCGCCCTCCACCCTCGTGACCGCCTCGTGGCTTTCTTGATGGAGGGTCCAAGTCTCCTGGATCTTATCTAATGAGAAAATCACGTTTCTGAAGGTTTCATTCCGTTTGGACTCCGTTTGATATTCTGTTTCTCCGAAACACTGAAATAGGCAAAAAGAACAGCAATTCTGGGCTGGGCCTCCGGTTAACAGGTTAGTCCCAAAAATAATATAAAAGTGGGTAATAAAGCCCAATAATATCCAAAATAGTAGATAATATAGCATGGAGCAATCAAAAATTATAGATACGTTGGAGACGTATCAGAGGCTGGAGGAGGTCGACGGTGGAGATGAACAGTATCCCGTGGAGTCCCGTTTTGCGGTACGCCACACCCCTCCCGATGAACAGGACCCCCGTTTCGACCGTAGGAGGTCCGTTTCGTCCGTTTTGCGGTACACCACACCCCTCCCAATCAACATGATCCCCGTTTCGACCGTAGGAGGTCTGTTTCCTCCGTTTTGCGGTACGCCACACCCCTCCCGATCAATAGGACCCCCGTTTCGACCGTACAAGGTCTGTTTCCTCCGTTCTGTAGTACGCCAGGCCTCGTTTCCATCGCCTGTTCCGTCCAAGCCCTCTCGATGAACACGACCACACATTCCGTTCCGACCCAGCCGGTTGGCTCCCACGCGTTCTGTTGCCTCCTGATGAACATGACGCATTCTGTTGCCTCCTGATGAACACGACGCATTCCGTTGCCTCCCGATGAACACAACGCATTCCGTTGCCTCCCCATGAACACGACGCATTCCGTTGCCTCCCCATGAACACGACACATTCCATTGCCCCCCCATGAACACGACGAAGACGATGTTTCTCCGTTCTGACCCAGCGATGTACACGAGCCCTGGTCGTACGTATGTGCGAGTAGATGTTCGAGACCCTGCCCATATGTACACATATGTGGCCGTATTTTCTTTCTTGCACCCTGGCCGTTGTACGTACGTGTACATGCTACGTGCACACCTCTACTACAACATGTGCGTGCCTCTACTACGACACGTGCGCGCCTCTACATCAACCAGTATGTACGTACACGTTCGCGACCAGAATGACAACGCTACATACGCTTCGACCATGTGGGTCCCGACTGTCAGGCACTTCCTTGCCTGCGAAGATGTAGCTAGTGGGTCCCGGTAGTCAGGGGCGAATCGTTTTGTTTTTTTGCCAGGACGCACTTCCTTGCGTGCGAAGGTGTAGCTGCTGGGTCCCAGCAGTCAGGGGGGCGAATCGTTTTTTTGCCCGGACACACTTACTTGCGTGCGAAGGTGTAGCTGGTGGGTCCCATCAGTCGGGGGGCGAATCGTTTTTTGGACGCACTTCCTTGTGTGCGAAGATGTAGCTGGTGGGCCCCAGCAGTCAGGGGGGCGAATCGTTTTTTTTTCAGACGCACTTCCTTGCATGCGAAGATGTAGCTCGTGGGGCCTAGCAGTCAGGGGGTGAATCATTTTTTTCGCGAAATACAGTGGCCCGTCCGATGGGTCCCCGCTGTCAGGTGGAGGAATAATTATTTTGCACGTAATAAGGAGGCACTTCCTTGCGGCTGCCGTGGACCCAGCTGTCAGCCTCTCCACGTACAGTCCATGTCCGATGGAAGTCGTTCCTTGACCACGTTGACCACGCCGCACTGAGAGCACCAGGGCAGTGGACGACGACGAGGCCTAGGAACGGGACGACGCAGAGCTGGGGAAGACGCGGCAGTGGATGCACACACGGAGAGGAGTACGAGGGTTCACTAGTTCGGCTGCGCTGCCGTCGCCGCAGAATAACAGGGGTTGTGGGTGAGTGGAGGGATGGCCTGGCCAGCGGTGGGAGTAGTAGGGGCGGTGAGGCCTCTGCGGCAGCACAACCGGCCACGGGAGGCAGGAGCAGGCGGCACGACCGGTGCTGCTTTGGGCGGCTGGAGCAAGAAGACCAGAGGTTGAAGAAGCACGATGGCCGCTGGATGGACATCGTACGGTCACTGCAGCTAGAATCGTTTATATTGACTAAGTTGACAAAGCCCTTGGTACGTCAACTTAGTAGGCCCACAAGTCAGCTTCCAAAATGGTGCGCCCCAGATGTCAGGGGGAGGAATCATTTTTTGGGTGGGTGAAGCTAGAATATCTGAGATTGAAGAAGAAGCACGGCATCCGTTGGATGGACATCCAACAGCCACTGCTGCTAGAACCGTGTGTTGACTATAAGTTGACAAAGCCTTGCATACGCGTCAACTCTGTTTTTTTAGGGGACGCGTCAACTTAGTAAGGCCAGAAGTGTGTGGTAGAGAACTTATAGCCCATTTGAGATTTGTAACAATGTGTAGCCCATTTTTGAATTCTAATGGAATTTACTACATCCCATTTACAGTTTGTTAAAAGTACAGGCCATTTCAACCAACTGTTCAAAACAGAATTCAATAAAATTTCCCACATTTTGATGGGATCTGAAATATTTTTATCCCGAAATTTCTAGTCAGATTAAATACAATTTCAACATAAATTTATATTATGTAAAAATCCAACGAAACACCGCGCTCGCAACAATTAATGAAATTAAAATTTTCTATATCCAAAAATAATATTTTATAAAGTAATCACGTGTTTGGTGCATTTTTTTATAGTTACTGCCTAGTTTTTATAATTACATCCCATTTATTATTTCTTAAAGCCCATTTTCTTGTTAAGCCTAATGCATCCCTCCTAGGAAAGATTGGCATCCCAGCGGAGCGGAGAATAACAACTTGACCTTGCCTGGGTATTCCTAAAAAAAGTATAGCTGGGCTAGCCATTTTCAGCTTGAAAAAAATTAATATCTGGGCTGGATATCTGGCCTGGGCTAGATGGGCCACAGCCCGCCCAGTTAATACATGCAGCGATGTTTTCGTTGTTGTTCAGAGGAGAAAAATTAATATCTGGGCTAAACATCGAAAAACTATGCAGTGCTCACACCTCAAAAACACAAATACTACTCGAGCTGCTTGGTCCCAACTGTCGGCCACTTCTTGTGCAATTCTCTCGTTTATTGACTACTCCCTCCTTTCCGGTTTATAAGGCTCAATTCAAAAATCTCACCAACCAAGGTAGATGATGAGTGGTGGAATATTTTTTGTAGTTTGCAAAAGTACCCAATTAATGCTCTTGTTTTCCTCAAAAAATTTTGTTTACGAATGCATTAATTGCAATGCATGCATGCATAAAGTGCATGCATTGGTCAGTTTTCTCTTAATACTTGCATGCAATGATTTAATGCACCTTGAAGTCTGAACATGTGACGGGGAACAACCAAATTGAGCCCTATAAACCGGAAAGGAGGGAGTACTACATAGGTTGACAATGGTGTGGGACCGTGATGTCAGGAAACCAGGAGGAAGCAACATAAATTATATATATATATATATATATGTAATAAGGAGGCACTTGCGTATGTGAGGTTATGGACCTGGTGGGTCCCCATTGTCATCCTCTCCAAGTAAAGTCATCTCCTCGCCCACGCGCGCTTTCTGCCCGGAACAGTCAGCGCCGCCCGCCCCGCTTCCCGGTGCAGGCGATTGCTCCGCCTTCAAACGACACAAGTGTCGTCCATCTGTCCATCTGCCGCCCACATTAATGATACGCGGTTGCCGAGGCGGCTACTCCGGCACCACACGTCCGTCCCTCCGTCCGCCCACCATTGCTATATAAACTGCTGTGCCGGCCATAGCCGCAGTCATCCGCATCCGTTCCCTTTCTCCTATCCATACCACTACTGCCCACCATGGCTTCCTTGCGCTCCAGCGCTCTTCGGGACGGGCGAACGACGGACCACAAGGAGATGGCAGCCATTGCTACTGACCGGCTGGCCGGCAGGCAGCCGGAGGACGATGACGTCCCAATGGAGAACATGGTAGTCGATGATCCGGCGCCAACCCCCTCCTCCATGCCATCCTCGCCGGTGCATTGCACCATGACCATCGGCAAGGCCCGTGCCCAATATATGGACAGGGTGAGGCAGATGCGTGAGTAGCAGTTCCGAGAGGCGCAGGCCGATGCCGCCTACAACCACCATCTCCTCCAGGAGCACCTGCAGGCGGAGGAGCAGATCGCCACGGAGCGGGCGGGAGCAGGAGGTGCTGCTCGACTCGTACCTCTCCGCCCGCAAGGGCCGCCTAGAGCGCTGGCGGTACCGCATGCAGGTGGCGGAGGCTGCGGCCGCCTACAAAGAGGCTAGCAAAGAGGGCGATGAAGCGGGCGAGGCGCTGTTTGGCAAGACCGAGGACGAGGCAGAGGACAATGCCGGCTCCGACGAGTCCCCGCTCCGCTGGCGTCGACGAGGCCCTGCTCCGCCGAGGCCCCGCGACGCCAACAGCGAGGCAGAGGACACCGACGAGTCCCCGCTCCGCTGGCGTCGACGAGGCCCTGCTCCGCCGAGGCCTCGCGGCGCCAGTAATGAGGCAGAGGACACCGCCGGCTCCGTCGAGGATCCGCCCCGCCAACAACGAGGCAGAGGACATCGCCGGCTCAGCCGAGGCCCCACCCTACCGGCAACATGGGGGAGGATTTCCACTGCTCCGCTGAGGCGCCGCCCGCCGGCAACGAGATAGAGGACATCGCCGGCTCCGCCGAGGCCCCGCCCCGCTGCCAACGAGGCCGCGCCACACAGAAAACGAGGAAGAGTAGAACACGGCAGGTCACCGCTGCTCGGGTCCAAGTAAGGCCACCGCTGCTACCCTCCGGTTGAAGCCAAACTAGGCGGGTTAACCATTGACGGCCGGTTAGCTTCTTGGCAGCAACATGGAGTCGGAGAGCTGCGCTGGAGAAGAACGCTGCTTCTACTTAACTGCTGGTGCAGTTGGCTGACTGAGACGTGGGCCCTATAGGCCACATGTCAGTTACGCAACTGCACCTGCAGTTAAGTCACTGAAGCTTCTGTTCGACTCAGCGGGACACATGTGGGTAGCTTCGGTTAATTAATTATACCTCCAGCGCACCCCTTTTTAGTTGAAGAATGTATGAAATGTAATGAAATCCGTCATGTTTATATGAAATTCGACCGTGTATGAATGAATTTATTTCAATTAGTTCGAATTCCTGTATCACTGGCATTGGATGAACATGCAAAAAATATGTACTAGCATTATTCCCAGGGTGATCACCTCATTTGCAGCAGTTTCACATGTACTCCCTCCGGTCCTTTCTAGTCTGCATACAAGTTTTGTCTGCTATCAAAGTATCTCTACTTTGACTAATCTTATACAAAAAAGTATGCACTTTCACAATGTGCGAAGTAAAAAGGAACAGAAGGAGTACAAAGAGTTTGAGCAACTTTTTAGCGTTTCTATACATTGCAATCAAACACACAGGACTAGCAATTCATAGAGAACATTCAAAACAATCGATGATTATGCATCTCAGCGACTCACATGTCAGAGGCAATATTTACTTCACAACTAAAGAATAAAGAAAAAATTGATCGACGCTGCTGACAGCAAAGGGCGTCCCATTCGAAAATATCAAACGCATGTCTTGCTAAAATCAATGAGCAAAATTTGACAAGGTTGGCCCATTCCAAAATATCAAATGCCTACGATTGTGGAATGGGCAGGGTTTGCCATTTGTTCGGACATTGACATGGCACCTCGTGCTAAATAAACCAGCTGTTCTTTTTGTGCAGTTCCACCAAAATCAACCAAATTCGCGCGTAGCTTGTATGATTTCGCCCTTATATGTTGCAACGCCTTGAACTTATCGGCACCTCCTTTCTTGTGGTGGAAATGAATGATTCGATGTATTCATGAACATTTTGTGCAGTTCCCATTGAAATCAAGTTGAGCACCCTTGTTTGCACAAATACAAAAAAGTGATTAGTATAAAGCAAACTATACTATGAATTGACAGTTTCAACATGCACATACATGGTCCATGTAGAGCACACTTTTAGAAAAATGGAACTCACCAGAAAGAATCCTAGAACAACATTGTACTCGCGCATCACAGCAAAAAAATGGAGATTTGTCAGTCCTTCTGAGCTGAAGTTAGTTTGGTCTTGTGGGGAGTAATGTAACCATCCTTCAACTGCTCCTTCTGATGAGAAGATAGACAGGGCTTCTTCATCCTGGCATAATCGGAACTAGTCACTTCACGTACTCCATATTCTTCTTCAGAGGAAGATGATCCTATTGTGCAAAGACAAGAGGACTACTAAATGCTAGCATCCCTGTTTGCTCGAAAAAAGGAAAGGAAATATTTAAAACAACACAGATGAAGCAGTTCTCAAGGACAATACCACTTTTTCATGACAGTATCTAAACAGTAGCACAACACCAATAGAGATGACAAAGCTCAATCATATGGATGAAATCAGTGGGCGAGTACCAACCTTTGTCAGGAGGCTTATTGTGTAGAGCATACAGATGAAGCACTTCTCCGGAACCATCTGTTGCTATCTACGGTGGTGGCCATGCTTACTATATACTCCTCAATTAGTTTAATTTTTCCAACATCTTCTTGTGCAGTTCCACTAAAATATATGGTATCTTCAAAGAAGATTCGTGTTTGCACAAGTAGAGATAATTACATATTACATTAAGAGTGGCATCAAATCAGTGGCAAAACAATTGCTCGTTCCAGCCATAGCAATAAATTAAGAGGCAAAACTATATCATTACTTGTGTCATCACAGTTCCAGTGCTTCATTACAGCACCAGGAGTTGATTTTTGTTTTTCTTCCGCTTGTTCTTCCCCTTCATCACTTGGTTCAATAATAGACAAGCTTCGCCTTCAATGTAACATTTGGCATGTCAATTAGGGAGCACAAGTATAGTACTAAACTTAATTTTCTGATGAAAGTGGCAAAATACAGGCTAGCAGTTGTGAAATATCCTTATCTTACCTCAATGGGATATTACGATGCACATACAGATTGGAAGTCTTGTCTCCATTTGTGCAGTTCACTAAAACCAAGCAACATTATCGTACAAGTAGCACAACATATGAAAGCACACTGCAGAATCATGTGAAAGAAGGCTAGTACTGACCTCTCATGATGCGGAATTCAAACAACTCACAAGAAGAAGATCTGAACCAAATTTGCCTTAACGGATAGGAAGTAAGATCTCCTCTTGTGCAGTTCCACTAAGATCAAGCAATCAAGCAACGTTGTTGGTGTGACATTTTGGTTGAACTGCACAAAACACTCTTAAAACAAAAGTGTTTTGTGAAGTGCAACAAAAGGTCACAATGGCAATGAGGTGAAGTAGATAACCCTGTTTACACAGAGGTGCAAAGGAAACAATTAGTGGTCAATAATGGTGGATGACACAGAAGCCAACAAAAAGAAGCATCTACCTTATCTAAATGCGAAAGAAAGCAAGACAGTATCATTTCTCAAATGGTGGCATTGATTAATATTAACATAGAGATTATATTAACAATAAAATTCGTTAAACATGTAATTTGCTTTTAACTGTGGCATTGCATCAATTTTCCAGCGGCATTATTAGAGGGTGTTTGTTTACAGGGACATTTTGGTGTAGGGACTAAAAAAACTCTATGTCAGTCCCATCTAAACCAAACATGAGGGACTTTTAGGGACTAAAAGTGGGCATTTGGGACTAAAGAAAGAAGACCCCGAGGGAGTCTTTCTGGGACTTTTTCTAACAGTTGCCCCTGCCGCGCATCACACCTTGTCTATATTAGTTCATTACTAGGGGTAACATGGTCTTTTAGCATGTCATTTAATAACCTCTAGTCCATGTTTAGTCCCTGGAACCAAGCAGGTAGGGACTAGGGAGTTTTTAACCAAACAGGGCCTTAGATTAACAACAACTAATGAGTTGCACGGGACAGTGGACGCACCAGCACCATGTGCATCTACCGATGTACTGTGGTCATGCATAGTCTGTTGCAACAAAGAACAAACAACCAAGGAGCATATTTGTGTTGATCCCAGTTTTGTTATCTTTAGACACCTTTCCCTATGTGAGCGCAGCAAATCTAGTCCTGCTCAAACTCTACAGCATTGTCCCTTCCTTTCCTTTTTGAACTAGTACTTTCGCCCCTTCCTTTTCTCTTTGAACCACGTCCTAGATTTATGTGATACAACTTTCCCCACTACTTCCCCCCATTCATTTCCTCTTTGAACCACGTCCTAGATTCATGATATACAACTTTCCCCCTTCATTTCCTCTTTGAACCACGTCCTAGATTCATGCTATATACAACTTTTCCCACTACTTTCCCCCACTCCTTTCCTCTTTGAACCACATCCTAGATTCATGGTATACATGCAGCTAGAGCAATGCATGTGGAGTAAGTAAATTATACCTTTAGGTTCTTGAGGCGTGGTTCGGTGGGCGACGGGACGGCGGTGAAGAAGAAGGGGTCGGAGGCCCTCCCGCGCCGCCGCTGGGTGAAAAGTGAACAGCTGCACCGGTAGTCCCTCGCCGACGGCGATAATGTTAAGCCTCCTTCCCTTCCCGGCGGATGGATCCTGCCGGCTCTTTGAGCAGCAGTGAGGGGAGAGAGAGGCCAACGAAGTCTTGTTAGATCTGGAGAGGGCGAGAGAGTGTGAAGAGAGCAACTACAAGCGCTGAGGCTCCAGCGGGAGAGGGCGAGAGAGTGTGAAGAGAGCAACTACAAGCGCTGAGGCTCCAGCGTGTATATATATACTGGAGAGAGAGTGTGAAGCGTGCAAACCCTAGAAAACATTTTGACAAGTCAAAGAATCCTCCTAGCACAAATTATGCTCAAGTGTAGTTATTGAATCCGAGACCTCAAGTTTGATGAGCGAACAGGCTAACCAGCTACACAACCCTCCCGTTATGTTCAACGAGAGGGAAATAACCTTTTATACATTCCTGCATTCGTGTGACAAGCATGCCGTGTGTTTTTGTGTGTGGGGGGGAGTCATTGGGATTTCAACCATAATCATGTCATGTGGCTTTGGTGGTAAGATTATCCACAGTGGTGCAGAAATAATGCAGCCTTAGTCACCTTACCTCTCTCCACGTAGTACGTTGGGTCCCACCAGTCAGAGGGGGAAACAAACAAATTAATAAGAAAAATTAAAAGCGCCAGCGGTGTTTCTTACCTCACACATCTCGCCACTGCTCAGGAACACCGTCCAATTGATCCCTTTGTTCGCTCACGTACTATTTTAAGTGAATCCTTATTATAACATGCACACAAATTTTGGGCAGTTGTATTCGACTTAAGTCAGTGTGCCACCGTATCTCATATACTTACTACTCCCTCCGTCTAGGTGTAATAAGTCACGTTAGAAGGTGCAACGGGACCAAGGTGCGTGCGTGTGTGTGTGTGTGTGTGTGTGTGTTTAACAGCATGTGTGTGTTAGAGAGAGCGACAGATCAACCTACTCCTACAGAGAGATGTTGTGTAGTGTACGATTTTAGCCGCGAGAGTCGGTGCATCCTCTCGTTTCCGGGCATGTCCGGTAGGGACATGCGGACAGCTGCCACGCCCGCTCCTGACCAGCCTGGCCCACCCAAAGCCCCTCCATCGCCCGCGCACGCTTCTCGCCCAAAACGGACAGCGCTGCTCCAAAGAATCGGTGCCGCATTCATGCCTGGGCAGAGCGGACGCGACCTCTCACTGGAGCAAGAGTGATGGTTGCTTCGTCCGTCCAACTTACTGCTGGGTCTATGTGATTTGACGGCTCATTGGTCTTTATTACTGAGGTGGTAGGACTGCTGGATGTCCCACGCTTTCGGCGAAAGGGGGTACTACTACTAGATTACAATTTTCTCCATTCTTACAGCGGAGGCGTGCAAGAGCAGTGAAAACACGCAGGCTCAGTGATTACATGGCCCACCTCACACTATCATCGTGCGACACCTAACTCTTTACATAGTACTCCCTCCGTTCCTAAATATTACTAGATGAGTCCCCGCGCGTTGCCGCGGAATAGCGGTATATCTCTCTGCGCAAAATTATCGATTTCATAGAACTAAAAAAACTCTATAACCGCATGACAAATGTGGTAGCCAAACTAAATAAACTCCCATCATCATTTAGATCATCCTACGTAAGGAAAAAAGATCAGCCAACTCCTATTGCAAAATGGGATTATATTTTTCTTTTTGACATGTTAATGGGACTTAAAAGCTCACTTACATGCATGCTACCGGTGCATGCTTGCATGCAGACATGTTGATGTGATTTAAAACCCACTCACACGCATGTGCCACGGTATTTCTACATGCTTGCATGTGGCTTAGTGCGGAGCCTCTCAACGTCTAGATCAGACGGCTATTATGGACTGATTTACTTCATCTAACTGCTACATCAATTTTGATGATGTGGCTCAAGGAGAGGATAGAGAATTCCTAGTAGTGGGGGCTAGCTATTACTAGTAGATAAGTCTTTGTAGAGATTCCACTACATACGGAACAAAATGAATGAATCTACACTTAAAATGCATCTATATACATCCGCATGTGGTTCATGGTGAAATCACAACAAAGACTTATATTTAGGAACGGGGGAGACGACGTACTAAGCAAGCTTCTCCTCGTTCTGCGAGTTGACGGGACACATCAAAAGTACTCCAGTGTATAGAGCCTTGCCTCTAAGGTAGGCCCCACATGGTTTGCCTCTTTTTTTAACATAACACGTCAAGTCGCAATTTGTTTGTTCACCCGTGGTAGACGATCCTCCCTCCACCAAGTGGACAACCAGTACACGTGCCAAATTACCACGTGAGCTGCCTTTTTCGTACAGAAATGAGCTCCACCGTGTACTCGCGCGGGTGTGGTTGGGAAAGAGACGGGAGTACGTGCGCCGTGCATGCTCCTCTTCTCTTCGTGCACGTCCCCCACCTACGTGGGTGTGTGTGAGATATACAAACCGCGTTCGTGAGTGTTTTTTTGTTTTGGGGTGGGGGTGGGGTGGGGGGTTGATTTCATGAATTATTTGTGGGAATATGTGTCGATGACATCTCAAACAAAATTTTGCATGAAATGTGTGTGAAATGGAGGCCTATCCATATCATACATAGAGGGTCGGGCAATCCACGAGAAGAGAGGGAGGGGTCATAGCTATCGATAGAGTCGAAGAGAGGATCAAGTGGGTGGGTGCGAGATCGATGAAGAGAGCCATCGAAATTGTGTGTGTGTGCAAGTCAAAGATATAGGGCGACTGGCCTACCGGAACGTTAGAGGGCACATGTCAAGTTTGTGTGTGCCAGGGAGACATGACTAGAGCGCTCGATGTATCAGTGTGTGGGGGGGAGGGGTAGGCAGAGGCCTAACTATAGAAGTAGCACGACTCATATATGTGTTGAGAAGGAGAGACCCAACTATTTCTTGAGGGAGATTGGTCGACATCCATACATAACTGAAGGACGGGAAATATGATGGGACAGAGAGAGAGAGAGAGAGAGAGGAGAGAGAGAGGGAGGGAGAGGGAGGGAGAGGGGTAGAGTGCTGGATGGGTGATGGAGTTGCTTCTCGAAGATGGTGGGAGAGGCCTACTAGACAAACTGAGGGTGGAACTGCAATGTTATCAATAAGAGTGGGGATGTGTTTCCATGTGTGCCTGTGCGTGATAGATCTGTCGGGACGCATCCATGGATGATGAAGGGGAACCATGTGTTTGGTAAGCAAACCTAACTAGATCGGTAGATCAATTGTTGTTTGTCGGAGGAAGGGAGAGACACAACTAATGAGGTAGATCGATTGACGTGTGGGTAAAAACGAGTTATAAGGACCTAGCTAGCTATATGTATAGCGAGAGATAGGTCGGTGCACGTCCATTTGTTAGAGGAAAATAAGGCCCAGCGATACGGATAGACAGAGAGAATGGAGCTAGGGGGTGGTGCGAGAGGCCCAACTACTAGCTAGATAGGGGGAGGAGAGATCGATGAAAAGAGGGGCGAGAGTTTACACATGTGTCTGACCATATGAGAGACACGAGGCAAGGACACATAAAGGAGGAGATTGAAGGTGTGTGTATGTTGTAGGCAGGCATCGCTGGAGAGGTTTATCGATCGATGTGTGTCGGAAAGGAGTTGTGGAGACTCTGGGAGAACGACCTAAAGAAAAAAATGAATGTGCTCGGTGGATAGAATGCCGAGGGAGGGGGAGGGCGAGGAGGGCGTGTGCATGCACGAGAGGAAGTTAGTGGTAGCTACAAAGGTTAGAGGATTGTGTGGGTGTAAGAGACTAACAAAGATCACAATTTGATATGAAAGCGGATTCATATATTTGAATAGGAGATCATAGTGTTTTAAACATTGCATGCATGAATATAGCGGTGATACACGTGCTGTGCACATGTTATACCATAATGTGATAAGGCATGGCGTTTGCAACTCACAGCTAAATGCCGAACAATCTAAACCATACTATACATCAAACAATCTCACATTTTATTTGAATTTGTGATAATGTGTGGCGTTTGCAGCTTATAACTAAATATCGAACAATCTAAACAATACTATTTATCGAACATTCTCACATTTTATTTGAATTTGTGGTAATGTGTGGTGTTTGCAACTCACATCTAAATACTTGTAGGCGTAGGGGGAGGGGCACCATACATAATGTGATAAACACATTATACATATGAGACATGGTTTAGATTATTAAGATCTAGCTAGAGCTAGAAATGTAATGTGATTTGAAATCAAAATAAAGTGGATTCAAAAAATCTAGTTCGAGTTCATATAGTACACATAGTTCATATGTAACTTGAGACTAATCATGTGGTGTGCTGTGAAGATAATACACAAACGATGGTTTAACTTGACAATAATGATGATTGTAGATCTTATTAAAACAAAGAAACAAATTAAAATGCTTTGACTTCACAACAATCATTACTGTAGATCTTATTCAAATAGAGAAACGAATTCAAATTTAGTTCATATTGAAGCGGTAGTATATACGTTTGGAATGCACTAAAACGTTCATTTGAGTAGTAGGTTGCATGCATTATACACGTAGAGAAATATTTTAATTGAACATAACATGAATTCAAAGTTTTGAATGACATTTGTAGTGCGCATTTGATTTGGTACAGTACACGTCAGGCTTGTCCGGAAATTTCAACCCGCGCCTTGTTAGCCCGAAATATTTAAGATATATCTTTGTCTCGTTGTGCTCCGACAACTCCCTCCATCTCAACCCACGCCTTGCTATTCCGAAATTACAACACGTGCGAAAACTCCCACCTCCCATGAAATCCCGACACGCAAAATGCCCGTGGTACCCCTGAACCGAAAGAACCGCCTCAAATCGGTGGGGGTACTTTCGTAACTTACCCAACATTTCGGACAAGCGCGTCTCTAAGCCATGGTTCCCCACTGCCATCCCATCGGCCCACCCATTAGTACACCGAGGCCGCGAAAACCCGCGACGAAACCCCACACCCTGCTCCGTCCGCCACCCAGCTGGAGCCTCTTCCCCGACGACGTCGTCCACAGCAACACCTCGACGTCCCTCATGCACCGTACCGGATGAGGACCCGTCGTCGATCTCATCGTCTCGCCGGTTCAGCCACCCCGTCCTCCACCTCTAAAGAGCTGCCCCGATGTTCCCCTCGTCTTTCGCGCCACCTCCATTCCAACACCGCCGTCTTCACTTGCACCACCGGAAGAGCATCATCATCACCGTTTCCTCGAATGAAGCTGCGGCCTAATCGGCGCCACCAAAGAGGTTGTACACTAATCACCGCATTTTCTTCTTGATTCGATCTCACGGTGCTGCCAGCGCTCGGTCCCGAGCCGACACGGGACGGCTCCATCCGCGGCGGCGTCGCCGGCCACTTCCTCCATGGCGTCGCTCCCTCGGCGGCGACGTCCACATCAATAGGAGTTGTTGCTGCTTTAGCTCTCGCTCGCGATGCTGCTCTGCTCTTGCTCTCGGTCCCCTGCCTGGTCTGCTCTTGCTATTGCTCTTGCTCGCGCTGCTGCTCTCGCTCTTGCTTGCGATGCTGCTCCGATTTAGCTACACTTCAGTCGATTGAATCGACTTTTGGGTCAGTCGATTTTCAGGGGGTGGGGGGCTCACCGGGGTGAAGGAAGAACCAGCCACAGCAGGAAGGGGGGCTCACCGGAGAGGTACCCCACTATCTATCTTAGGGTTCAGGATGGGGGCGGTGGTCACCGGCGATGGCGGGGTGGTGGCGTGGGGATCGCTGGAGAAAAAGCTCGGCACGAGGGGGCCTAGAGGGATGGCCGGGGCGGTGGTAGATCGGCGTGGGGGAGTGTTTTCGGGGCGGGCGGGGCGGCGCACCGCCGGCCGCGGGTGGCGAGGGGCTGCTGTTTGGCCGATGGTGGCTGGCGGCTCAGGGAGGTGGAGGTTGAAGATCAACCGCATGCCCTTGATTTCGTATCCAACGGCTGCAAAATCGACTGACCAGAGATGAAAAAGTCAGTCGACCGACATGTAGCCTCACCTTGCTAGTGCTTCAATCTCGACAGCAAAATTCAGTTTCGACAGCAAAATTCAGTTTCGACAGCAAAATTCAGTTTCGACAGTTAAGTTCAGTTTCGACAGTTAAGTTCAGAGATGAGCGGCTGATGTATTTTACATCTAGCACTTTGTCGTTATGTATTTTACGTCATGTATTGGAGATGCTATTAGAATTCCACTCATGTTAACATTGTTCGTTGTCTCTCTTGTCTTGCTTCAGCCTCGGCGTCGTACAATTCACCGGAGCTGCTCCAACGACGAAACCCTCCATCACAGTGGAGCAGTACCTCGGGCTCCATCTCCAGACGCCTAAGATCTTCTTCCCCTCCTCCGACAGCAAAGTCAGCCGGAGCATCCTCACCGGCCAACCCAATCATGATGAGATCGACATGGCTTCGCCAAAGAGGTTGTACACTTGTTGCATCTCTTTTTTACTCTACATGTTATATATATTGTCCACTGAGCACACAGATTTGTTCCTTTAGTGTCTCCTTGAAAGAAAAAACGTAGGAATTTTAATTTTCACTTGTCCTCCTTTTCAAATTCCTATTCATGAAGCACAAGACTAAGAGATAGTACCATAATAGCATTATAACCGTACATTTTCTTGTGGTTTGACTTAATCTCACCATGCTTCTTTGCATCCTGTGATCTTCCAATTGTTGTGAATCAAACACCCAGATTGGCAGAAATCCTATGTTTTTAAATTCTTTGTTTTGCACGTGCATTCCTTTCCTATTCATGTCTATTTCCTATCCTTGCATTGTTGGAATCCTCCAATTCAAACGAGCCCTTACAGAATTACTTCTCTTACAGATAGTTGTCAAAGAAAACCTTGTGTGGTTTGTCCCACTCCTGCTGCACCGTCGTCCACCCCAGCTCAGCTGCTCCAACGACAGAAGGGTCCAGCACAGCAGGGATCCGGCCTCCAGACTGTCTTTCGTTGCCTCAGATCTTCTTCCCCGCCGCTGGCAGCCATGAAAACTGCATTACCATCATCAACCGAGCAGATGACCTCGAGGACTACACGGGTCCGCAAGAGAGGTCGCACTCTTTCGTGTCTGCTTACGTTATGCATCGCTTAATATTACATGCTACTTTATCATCATGTTCACCGATTAGACTCTGATTCAGCTCCAAACTAATTGTCAAAGTTGAGTTTTTAAATGGTTGTGGGTTACATATCGGGGCCGCTATCAATAGTATCTATCTACTATCTAGTTAATCTCCGGTGTCTACTATGAGTTTCATGTTGGGTGGGAAACAAACAGTAAAGAAGCCATTATCTGTATTTTTTAACTAAAGCCATTATCTGCCTGCTATTATTGGTTTTGGGTCTATACACATGTTGCTACCATCACTCTGGATTTCTGCATGCACTCCTTACATAATCTCACTATGTTTTATTCCTATGCATGACAGTTATTGTAAACAATGGAACTGAACATGTAGAGCAAAAGAGACGAGCCTTGTGTGGCAATAAAATTTCATGCAGACGTCGCTCCATGGTAGGCGCAAAGGTAGCCCCCCTCCACGCATTTCGGATTGTAATTGAGAGGAAGATATCTGTTCTAAGGGGGATTCAGAAGGACAAGACAACTCCTATTTACCCCCTGAGATGTTCGCTCTAACTTGGCATGCTGATGTTGGTTATATCATGCATATGGTGTCTTGCATTGCTTACTTTATACATCAAATATGTCATCTGCTTAGTTTAGACATCCTTTGTGCGAATGCCATCTGTTTAGTTTATTCATCGTTTATGTGAATTATGCAACGCCATCTTGTTTAGCCAGGCATCATATATGTGAATTTTGCAATGTCATCCTGCTTAGCCAGTCATCTTATATGTAAATTATATCAGGCCATCCTTTTTTCGGTACATATTACATTTGTCAACAATGTTAGTACATTCAACTGCTCTTCGTGTGCATCAGCCATTTGACACGGTGATGGCAAATTCTGGAGTGAAAACAAGGTCTTCAGAGCAGACTATGCTATCTGACGAAGCGCATATCTCGCTGGTTACAGATAGCTCCTCAGAGGAGGATTCAGAGACAGATGACCAGTCCTATTCCCCCCCGAGGTGTATGCTCTAACTTGGTAGGGTTATGTTGCTCATATCGTGCGTATGGTGTCTCGCATTGCTATGTCCTTTGATTAGTTTAGACCTGCTTTGTGTGAATGCCACCTATTCAGTGTCTAATTACCATATATGTGAATTATGCATTTCCATCTTGTTGCAAGACATTATATATGTGAATTATACAATGCTATCTTGTTGCAAAGGCATTATATATATGAATTATGCAATGCCATGCTGTTTAGCCAATCATCATGTATGTGAATTATATCATGCTATCATTTTTTTGTATTACGTGTTCCATTTGTCGACAACATTTGTATATTCAACTACTCTTCCTGTGCATCAGCCATTTGAAGCGGTGATGGAAGTATCTGGAGTGAAAACAAGGTATTCAGAGCAGACAATGCTACCTGCTGAAGCAGACATCTTGCTGGTTATAGGGAGCTCCTCAGAGGAGGATTCAGAGACTGATGACCAGTCCTATTTCCCCCTGAGGTATATGCTCAAACTTGGCAGGGTTATATTACCCATGTCATGCGTGTTCTCTTGCATTGCTTAGTTTTTACATCATATATGGATTGCCATCTGCTTACTTGCTTACTATATAAATCATATATTTGAATTATATCATGCCATCATGTTTACATAGTACATACACATCATCTATCTAAATTATGGCATGGCAACCCATTTAATAAAGACATCATATAGTTATATCATCTCATCCTGTTTAGTGTTTACAATCATCATGTTTTGAAGCATTCTATCTGTGAATGTATGTGAATTATGGCATGCCAACCTATTTAATAAACACACTATATAGTTATGGCATGTCATCCTGTTTACATAGTCTCTTATTTTGAACTATGTCTTTCCATCTTTTTAGTTAGCCATCATAATGTGAAATTGTGTCATGCTATCCTGTTTAGTTAGCCATCATATATGTGAAATTGTGTCATGCTATCCTGTTTGGTTAGACAACATAAATATGAATTATTTCATGCCCTCTTTTATTCCCCACTATCCATTGCACCTGTCTATCATACAATGTCTATAGTTTCAATTACTTTTCTTGTTTATCAGCCATTTGAATTGGAGAGCGTGATGGCAGTATCTAAGGGAGTAACAACACGGTCTTCAGAAAAGATAGTGCTACCAGTTGATGCAGATAGAACCACGGTTGTACTTGCCCAAGGACCAGATCCACCACACATAACCCAGACTCTCGCAGATTGTACCCCTACCCAGTTGGACAGAGAACCAGCTACACCCCTTCTAACCCCAACCCCGGCAGATAGTAACCCAGTTCCAGTTGACACAACACCATCTCCACCACAGAGCACCCAAACACGAGCAGTTAGTAAGGGAACTGCAGTGCCCAAAGCACAAGGACCACCACTCCGAATCCCAACTCAATGCTTAAAGAAGAAGAAGATTTGTTCTCAGGTCAGGTTCTGTAGCTATGGATCATACTCCTTTGCTCTTGCATTACTGTATTTACTCATACCAACTATTTTCAAATTTGAAGGATGGAATTGAAACTCCAATGGCACAACAGGTATGTTTTAAACCTGTTTCTTTAACTGGTTTGCTGTTGTAACCTGCTCTATGTTGATTTCAGTTTCAATTGAATAAACAGTTATGTTCTCATGTGATGCACATTACAAGTGTTGTTATTGCTCTATAGTTACCCACACTTATATTCTGTCTATTCTGCTTTATCTTGAACAAATATTATTTGAACTGTGTCTCTATCTTGATTTGGCAACAAAAACTAGAATGATATAGACCATAAAGTGACCATGGTACATAGATATATGTTTGTTTCATGCTGTTATCCTGTCCACTTTACTACTAAACTCATTTACCAAAATGAGTTTCATATACAACATGGTAAACATGTGATGTGTCTGCTTGTTTCTCTTTTAGAATGCGAACAAAATATTGGAGAACAGTACCGCGTTATCCAATGGTAAAGGAAGTAATGCAGATAAGGTTCAAGATAGTGAGACATCCCTGTTGGTCTCCAAGAAAGCTGATAAAGACTATCTTGACGACAGTGAGGGAACCCAAAAGTCCTGTCTTGATGTAGTGTTCGAGTTACTGGCCACTACTGCTGGCACAAGCTCTTCGAACTTGCTGCCTGAATCAGTTCGTCTTCTTGAGTCTCAACTTCAAGTTGAAAGACATCGATCAGATGTGCTGTGACAGGAAGCTGAAGGACTAAGGAAGTCCCTGCAGAATTCAGATGCATATTTTCTGGTGCAACAGCAAGCGCTGGAGGATTTAGGCGCCAAACAAGAGAAAGTTAATAAGCTTGCTAAGCATCTTGCCAGCATTATGGGTACCCAGGATATTGTTTCTTAAGATCTTCTGAAGTGGTTTCAGTTCTGGATTTGTTTCGCTGCGGCGTTTATTTGCGTTGGTCGCCAACTTTGACAACCAGTGTATATGATATGCTGCTTTGTTCCCTATATTTGCACTGGTGGCGAACTTTTATGCCCAGTGGATGTAATATGTGTAATAGCCTTGATAGCCTAGCGTTAGTTGCTTGCTTATTTATTTCCTTGTTGTCTTGTTTATTTGTTTGCTTGTAGTCATTGCAGTTCTTTTTCCGGGGTTAGCTAGTGGCTGCAATAACCTATTTTTTAAAACAAGGCCACAATAACCATGGGCTAATATTTACTATAGTGACACTGGGCCTCCTACTGGCCGTAGAAATAGTGGGCCTTCTACGGGCCATAGAAACAATGGGCCTTCTACGGGTCGTAGAAACAATGGGCCTTCTGCGGGCCGTATCATCAATGGGCCTTATACGGGTCGTATGATCGATTGGCCAAACATGGGCAAAACAGACCGCATTATGTTCGTAAACGGGCTAGAGTTGGAATCGTCCGTTCATGGGACGACCATAACGGGCCATCTTTAATAGGCCGTATTTGATGACGCTATGAAAACGGCCCAACGTATTAATGGACCACAAACGGGCCGACTGTAACCACGGGCTGAATTTGGCCCACAAGCAGAAAATGATAGTAACGGGCCGTAAGTAAACGAATGCTAGAAATGAGCCCAAGAATAAATGGGCTCTAAGAAGGCCGAAAGATAACATGGGCTGGAAATGGCCCAACGGAATAATGGGCCGTTAATGGGTATAGAGTGATACACTGTTCATTACGGGCCAGTTTCACCATGGGCCGTTAATGGGTGTAAAGTGATACACTGTTCATTACGGGCCAGTTTCACCACGGGCCGTTAATAGGCCAGGAGTTACATAGGGCCTCATATGGGCCGAAATACGTCATGGGCCATACATGGGCCAGAAGTGAAAACGGGCTGGAATCATATTGGGTGGCCCAAATGATGCTACTGGGCCAAATTCGGATAGGGCGTAACGGGCCTTGGGTTAGCGGGCTGTAAATGGGCTATATGCGAATAGGCCGTTAATAGGCTTTACATGGGCCGGCCCGCCACCTTTTGACCAAGTCAAACGGGCTGGCCTTTTCACAGGAATGGGCCTCTGTTGGGCCGTGCCACGTGTCGACGTATCATAGGCACCTTCTGTCCAATGAGTGGATGACATCTGTCCCAACGATGAGCCGACACGTGTTTCCTCCAGCCAATGATGATTTTACACGTGGAAAATCCCCATTGGTCGGGGTTGTTAACGGGTTATCGGATCCAAAACCCGACCCGATAGCTTAACAGCGTTACGTTATGGTGGATGCCACGTGTCGGTCACCCTTGACGAAAGCACTTCTGTGACGCGGGATTTATCGTCATGGAAGTGGACACTTCCGTGATGGTAATTTTGGTAATGTCATGGAACACTTCTACGACAGCACGGGTATGACTATCTTGATTCTGTCATAAAATCGTCATGGATGTACATGCATGACAGAAAATGCGACCTACTGTGACAAACAAGTATCATCACAGAAGTGTATTTTTTTGTAGTGGATGACATGATGTAGACAAGATCTATTTATGTAGAAATAGACCCCATCGTTTTATCCTTAGTAGCAATGATACATACGTATCGGTTCCCCTTCTGTCACTGGGATCAAGGATCGTAAGATCGAACCCACTACAAAGCACCTCTTCCCATTGCAAGATAAATAGATCAAGTTGGCCAAACAAAACCCAAATATCGGAGAAGAAATACGAGGCTATAAGCAATCATGCATATAAGAGATCAAAGAAACTCAAATAACTTTCATGGATAAAAAGATAGATCTGATCATAAACTCAAAGTTCATCCGATCCCAACAAACACACCGAAAAAAGAGTTACATCACATGAATCTCCAAGAGACCATTGTATTGAGAATCAAACGAGAGAGAGGAAGCCATCTAGCTACTAACTACGGACCCGAAATTCTACAAAGAACTACTCATGCATCATCGGAGAGGCACCAATGGAAGTGGTGAACCCCTCCGTGATGGTGTCTGATACGTTCATTTTGCATCATGTTTTCTTACTGTTATTCATAATGCTTTTATCCATAATAATTCTTTTTGGAGTAATTCTAATGCCTTTTCTCTCATAATTTCTGAGGAACATACCAAGAGGGAGAATTCTGGCAGTTGGAAATTTGGACCTGGAAAAGCTATGTCAGGCCACCTATTCTGCACAACTCCAAATGAGCTGAAACTTCACAGAGATTTTTTATGGATTATTTAAGAAATACTGGAGCCAATAAAGACCAGAGGGGGCCCACCAGGTGGGCACAACCCACCTGGGGGCGCTAGGCCCCCCAGCTCGCGCCCTGGTGGGTTATGGCCTCCTCGGCCCACCTCTGGTGCCCATCTTCTCGTATATAAGTCATTTTGACCTACAAAAAAATAAGGAGAGGACTTTCGGGACGAAGCGCCGCCGCCTCGAGGCAGAACTTGGGAAGGAGCACTTTTGCCCTCCGGCGAAGCAATTCCACCGGGGTAACTTCACTCCCGGAGGGGGAAATAATCATCATCACCAACAACTCTCCCATCTTGGGGAGGGCAATCTCCATCAACATCTTCAACAGCACAATCTCCTCTCAAACCCTAGTTCATCTCTTGTGTTCAATCTTGTTACCGGAACTACAGATTGGTGCTTGTGTGTGACTAGTAGTGTTGATTACATGTTGTAGTTGATTACTATATGGTTTATTTGGTGGAAGATTATATGTTCAGATCCATTATGCCATTTATTACCCCTTTGATCATGAACATGTTTATAATTTGTGAGTAGTTACTTTTGTTCTTGAGGTCACGGGAGAAGTCATGTTGCAAGTAATCATGCAAACTTGATATGTGTTCGATATTTTGATAGTATGTATGTTGTTATTCCCTTAGTGGTGTCATGTGAACGTCAACTACATGACACTTAACCATATTTGGGCCTAAGGCAATGCATTGTGGACTAGCAATTAGATGGTGGGCTGCGAGAGTGACAGAAGCTTAGACCCCAGTTTATGTGCTATTTTGTATGGGACCGATTGGATCCAAAAGTTTAATGCTATGGTTAGAATTTATTCTTAATACTTTTCACGTAGTTGCGGATGCTTGCGGGGAGGGGGGTTAATCATAAGTTGGAGGTTTGTTCAAGTAAGAACAACACATAAGCACCGGTCCACACACATATCAAATTATCAAAGTAGCGAACACAAATCAAACCAACATGATGAAAGTGACTAGATGAAATTCCCGTGTACTGATGGCTCCCTGACTGCTAGGACTACGTCGGTACTTCCCCAAAGAGGAAGGGATGATGTAGCACAACAAAGGTAGGTATTTCCCTCAGTGGTGAAACCAAGGTTATCGAACCAATAGGAGAACCAAGCAACACAACGTAAACAACACCTGCACACAAATAACAACAGCTTGCAGCCCGACGTGTTAAAGGGGTTGTCAATCCCTTTCGTGTAACGATGCCAAAAATTTATAGTAGATTGAAATAATAGATCATAAACAAAATAAAGTGCAACAAAGTATTTTTGTATTTTTTGTTTATTAGATCTTAATAAAAATGCAAAGAAAAAGTAGATCGCAAGCAAATATATGAGAAATAAGACCCCGGTGCCGTAGGTTTCACTAGTGGCTTCTCTTGAGAAAGGTAGCAAATGGTGGGTAAATAAATTACTGTTGGGCAATTGTAAGAACCTCAAATAATTATGACAATATCTAGGCAATGATAATTACATAGGCATCACGTCCAAGATTAGTAGACCGACTCCTGCCTGCATCTACTACTATTACTCCACACATCGACCACTATCCAGCATGCATCTAGTGTATTAAGTTCATTGGAAAATGGAGTAGTGCTTTAAGAATGCTGACATGACGTAGACAAGATCTGTTTATCTATTGCGTAAATATAGATCCCATTCTTTTATCCTTAGTAGCAACGATACATACGTGTCGGTTCCCTTTCTGTCACTAGGATCAAGCACCGTGAGATCGAACCCACTACCGGACACCTCTTCCCATTGCAAGATAAATAGATCAAGTTGGCCAAACAAAACCCAAATATTGGAGAAGAAATACGAGGCTATAAGAGATCAAAGAAACTCAAATAACTTTCATGGATATAGAAAGATATGACTGATCATAAACTCAAATATCATCAGATCCCAAGAAATACACCACGGAAAGAGTTACATCATATGGATCTCCAAGAGACCATTGTATTGAGAATTCAGCGAGAGAGAGAAAGCCATCTAACTGCTAACTACGGACCCCGAAGGTCTACAAAGAACTACTAACGCATCAACGGAGAGGCACCAATGGAGGTGGTGAACCCCATCCGAGATGGTGTCTGGATTGGATCTGGTGGTTCTGGACTCTGCGGCGGCTGGATGAATATTTCGTCAACGCTTCTAGGGTTCTGATATTTTTGGGGTATTTATAGAGCAAAGAGGCAGTTCGGGGGGCACCCGAGGTGGGCACAACCCACTAGGGCGCGCCTGGGCCTCCTGGCGCGCCCTGGTGGGTTGTCCCCTCCTCAGGACTCCCCCCAGGTGCAACCAGGGCCTAATATGTTTCTTCCGATCCATAAAAAATCTCCGTAAAGTTTCATGGCATTTGGACTCCATCTAATATTGATTTTCTTTGTTGTAAAAAACATGGAAAAAACAGGAACTGGCACTTGGCACTATGTCAATAGCTTAGTACCAAAAAATGATATAAAATGACTATAAAATAATTATAAAACATCCAAGATTGATAATATAATAGCATGGAACAATCAAAAATTATAGATACGTTGGAGATGTATCAGCATCCCAAGCTTAACTCCTACCCGTCCTCGAGTAGGCAAGTGATAAAAACAGAATTTTTGATGTGGAGTGTTGTTTAACATGTCATATCATATTCTTTTCTTTATAGCATGGACCTTTGGACTTTTTATGTGATTCAAAGCAATAGTCTAGTTTTGACATAATAATTTAGATACTCAAGCATATCAACAAGAACCATGTCTTTCAAAATATCAATGCTAAAATAAGTTATCCCTAGCCCATCATGCTCAAACATTGATCCATTCATGAAACACACTCGAATATTAGCTACACCCAATAATTAAGTACGATCATATTGCCTCCTAGTTGGTGCTTTTTATAAGAGAAGATGGAGACTCAAATTTCAAAAATAAAAATTGCATAAAGTAAAAGAAAGGCCCTTCGCAGAGGGAAGTAGGGATTTGTAGATGTGCTAGAGCTCAAAGGAAAAAAAAGTAGAGATAAAAACATTTTGGGAGGTGTATCCGTCCCACCAACGAAAACAACTTAGAGTTCCCAACACTTTCCATGCTAGATATGCCATAGGCGGTTCACAAACAAAAAATAAAGTATAATCCTTTTTCCACAATACTTTCACTTTCCATGGCTAACCGTATCCATGGGTGCCCTCCATACCAACACTTTGCAAGTAATTTATTATTTGACAACAAAAAGTAAATTCATTTTTGCATTTCGGGACAGGGAATCCCTAAGACCTTTGCCTTAGTCTCGTGCAATGACAAGTGAATAAACACTCATCTTGAGAATAACACATCCAGCATGGAAAATATTAGCCACATGTTACCGTTCCGCGAGCAAAACAAACACACAAAAGAGAAGTTTATTTAGAAAATTAGAGATGGCACATGCAAATTTGCTTAGAATGGCAAAAGAATACTGCATATAGGTAGATATAGTGGACTCATGTGGCAAAACTGGTTTAAAGGATTTTGGATGCACAAGTAGAGATCATACTTGGTGCAAAGTGAAGGCTAGCAAAAGATTGGGAAGCGACCAACCAAGAAACGTATAATCTCATAGGCAATCATTAAGCATAATTAACACCGAATAATGCACCACAGTAGGATATAATTTTCATTGCATGATTATTGACTTTCGTACTTGCGTGGGGAATCACAAACCTTAACACCAATATTCTTACTAGAGCACAATTACTCATCAACATAACTCACATATCACATCATCATATCTCAAAACTATTACTAAGAATCAAGTTTGTTTTGTCCAATGATCTTCATGACATTTTTTCTTTATCCTTCTTGGATATCTATCACTTTGCGCTAATTTTCATGTGTTGCTTTTCATAAGCTCAAACAAATATAAGTGAAGATCATGAGCATAACAAATTTTCTTTCTCTCAAAATAATTTAAGTGAAGCAAGAGAGAATTTCTTCAAAATTCTACTAAGTCTCAAACAAATATAAGTGAAGCAAGAGAGCATTTCTTCAAAAATACTAAGCACACCATGCTCAAAAAGATATAAGTGAAGCACTAGAGCATGTCCTAGCTCATAAAAAGATTTAAGTGAAGCATAGAGAGCAATTCTAACAAGCCATGAAATAATTTTGGCTCTCTCAAATAGGTGTGTCCAGCAAGGATTGATGACTTAAAACACAAAATAATACAATAAAATACTCATATCACACAAGGGCTCCAAGAAAAACACATATCATGTGACAAATAAAAATATAGTTTTGAGTATGATACCGATGGTCGTTGAAAGAAAGCGGGGATGCCACTCGGGGGCATCCCCAAGCTTAGTTGGTTGCTCATTCTTGGATAATAGCTTGGGATGCTGGGGCATCCCCAAGCTTAGGCTCTTCCATCCTTCCTTCATCCATCATAAGATAACCCAAAACTTGAAAACTTCAATCACACAAAACTCAACAAAACCTTCGTGAGATCCGTTAGTATAAGAATAATAAATCACTATTATAAGTGTTGTATCAAACCAATTCATATTTTGTTTTTGTATTATATCTACTGTATTCCAACTTTTCTATGGCAAAAACTCATCAAAGAAAACCATAGAGCCATCAAAATAAGCACACAACGCAAAGAAAACAGAATCTGTCAAAACAGAACAGTCTGTAGAAATCTGACTATTTTGAATACTTCTGTAACTCCAAAAATTCTGCAAAATTAGGAAGACCTGAACAATTTGTATATTGATCTACCGCAAGTGGAATGGGTTTTTATCGCTCTCTGCTAAAAATTGAAAATTAATTTAGTGAGGGTAAAAGTTTCTGTTTTTTCAGCAAGATCAAACAACTATCACCCAAGAAGATCCTAAAGGCTTTACTTGGCACAAGCACTAATTAAAACAAAAAACACAATCATAACAGTAGCATAATTGTGCAAACACTCAAGAACAGAAAGCAAAAGGCAAAATTAAATTTTATTCATTGGGTTGCCTCCCAACAAGCGCTATCATTTTATGCCCCAAGCTAGGCATAGATTTCAATGATGCTCGCATGAAAGACAAAAATTGAAACACAAGGAGAGCATCATAAAACATGTGACAAACATGCTTAAGTCTAACATACTTCCTATGCATAGGCATTTTATAAGCAAACAAATTATCAAGACAAGAAATATTTAGCATATGCAAGTAAGGAGAATAAAACATTAACATTCTCAACATGAAGAGAGGTAATTTAGTAACATGAAAGATTCCACAACAGTATTTCCCTCTCTCATAACAATTACATGTGGAATCATATTCAAATTTAACATATATCTATCAAATAACATATTCTCTATATGATCCACATGCATGCAAAGTTGACACTCTTCCAAAACAGTGGGATTATCATCAAATAAAGTCATGACCTCTCCAAGCCCACTTTCATCAAAAGTTTCATAAGAATGAACACTCTCCAAATATGTGGGATTATTTTCACCTAAATTTGACTCTCTTCCAAACCCACTTTTAATATTATCGCAAGCATATTCATAATGAGGCTTAAAGAAATTTTCAAGATCATAAGAAGAATCACCCCAATCATGATCATTGTAATAAGTAGTGGACATAGCAATATTAGCATCCCCAAGCTTGGGGTTTTGCATATCATTAGCACAATTGACATTAATGGAATTTATAATAACATCATTGCAATCATTCTTTTCATTCAAGGAGCTATCATGGGTCTCTTTATAAATTTTAGATTCATGAATCTCAAGCAAAACTTCATAAAGATAATCCAGTGAACTCAATTCACTAGCAATGGGTTCATCATAATTGGATCTCTTGAAAAGATTACCAAGTGGATGAGGATCCATATCAATTGACTTTTAGCAAGCAAAGATGAAAACAAATAGAAGACACATGGAAACACAAGCAAACATGAGATCTGACGAGAAAACGACGAACGAAAAAGAGGGCGAATACAATGGCAAATTTTGGTGAAGTGGGGGAGAGGAAAACGAGTGGCAAATGGCAAATAATGTAAATTTATAGGAGATGAGATTTATGATTAGGAACCTGGTAGATGTTGATGATGCTCCCCAGCAATGGCGCCAGAAATTCCTTTTGATTGCTCCCTGACTATAGCGCCAGAAAACTCATGTCTGCTAGGACTACGTTGGTATTTCCCCAAAGAGGAAGGGATGATGTAGCATAGCGAAGGTAGGTATTTCCCTCAGTGATGAAACCAAGGTTATCGAACCAGTAGGAGAACCAAGCAACACAACGTAAACAGCACCTGCACACAAATAACAACACCTCGCAACCCACGTGTTAAAAGGGTTGTCAATCCCTTTCGGGTAACGATGCCAAAAATTTGTAGTAGATTGAAATAATAGATCGTAAATAAAATAAAGTGCAACGAAGTATTTTGGTTTAATAGATCTGAATAAAAATGCAAAGGAAAAGTATATCACAAGCAAATATATGAGAAATAAGACCCCGAGGCCCTAGGTTTCACTAGTGGCTTCTCTCGAGAAAGATAGCAAACGGTGGGTAAACAAATTACTGTTGGGCAATTGATAGAACCTCAAATAATTATGACGATATCCAGGCAATGATCATTACATAGGCATCACGTCCAAGATTAGTAGACCGACTCCTGCCAGCATCTACTACTATTACTCCACACATCGACCGCTATCCAGCATGCATCTAGTGTATTAAGTTCATGGAAAAATGGAGTAATGTAATAAGAATGATGACATGATGTAGACAAGATCCGTTTATCTATTGCGTAGATATAGATCCCATCTTTTTATCCTTAGTAGCAACGATACATACGTGTCAGTTCCCTTTCTGTCACTGGGATCAAGCACCGTAAGATCGAACCCACCACCGGGCACCTCTTCCCATTGCAAGATAAATAGATCAAGTTGGCCAAACAAAACCCAAATATTAGAGAAGAAATACGTGGCTATAAGAGATCATGCATATAAGAGATCAAATAAACTCAAATAACTTTCATGGATATAAAAAGATATGACTGATCATAAACTCAAAGTTCATCAAATCCCAACAAACACACCGCAAAAAGAGTTCCATCATATGGATCTCCAAGAGAGCATTGTATCGAGAATTCAACGAGAGAGAGAAAGCCATCTAGCTACTAACTACGGACCCGAAGGTCTACAAAGAACTACTCACGCATCATCGGAGAGGCACCAATGGAGATGGTGAACCCCATCCGAGATGGTGTCTAGATTGGATCTAGTGGTTCTGGACTCTGCGGCGGCTGGATGAATATTTCATCGATGCTTCTAGGGTTATGGTATTTTTGGGGTATTTATAGAGCAAAGAGGTGGTCCAGGGGGCACCCGAGGTGGGCACAACCCACCAGGGCGCGCCTGGGTCTCCTGGCGCCCCCTGGTGGGTTGTCCCCTCCTGAGGACTCCCCCGAGGTGCAACCAGAGCCCAACATGTTCATTCTGGTCCATAAAAAATCTACGTAAAGTTTCGTGGCATTTTGACTCCGTCTAATATTGATTTTCTGCGATGTAAAAAATACGGAAGAAACAGGAACTGGCACTTGGCACTATGTCAATAGGTTAGTACCAAAAAATGATATAAAATGACTATAAAATGTTTATAAAACATCCAAGATTGATAATATAACAGCATGGAACAATAAAAAATTATAGATACGTTGGAGACGTATCATGTACCCTCAAGAACGCTTTGCTTATCATAAGAGACCATTTTGGCCCGTCCTTTGCCTCAAAAGGATTGGGCTACCTTGCTGCACTCTTGTTACTACTATTGTTACTTGCTCGTCACAAATTATATTGCTATCAAACTACTCCGTTACTTACAATTTCAGCACTTGCAGACATTACCTTACTGAAAACTACTTGTCATTTCCTTCTGCTCCTCGTTGGGTTCGACACTCTTACTTATCGAAAAGAGCTACAATT
The DNA here is from genome assembly GCF_003073215.2 of Triticum urartu. NCBI lineage: Eukaryota > Viridiplantae > Streptophyta > Magnoliopsida > Poales > Poaceae > Triticum > Triticum urartu. The sequence goes on along the minus strand of NC_053023.1, from coordinate 587,765,287 downwards.
GATACCCTATACTTGTGGGCCATCAAGGCTATTTTCTGGCGTCATTGCCGGGGAGTGAAGCGCCTTTGGTAAGTGGAATTTGGTAAGGAAACATTTATATAGTGTGCTGAAATTTATTGTCACTTGTTACTATGGAAAACAATCCTTTGAGGGGTTTGTTTGGGGTATCTTCACCTCGTCCGGAACCACAATTAGCAACCCCTCAACCTACTGCACCTACTAAAAATATTGAATATGAAATTCCTTCAGGTATGATAGAACAACTGCTAGCTAATCCTTATGCAGGAGATGGAACCGAACATCCTGATATGCACTTGATATATGTGGAACAAATTTGTGGATTGTTTATGCTTGCAGGTTTACCCAGCGATGATGTGATGAAAAAGGTTTTCCCTCTATCTTTGAGGGGAAAAGCATTGGCATGGTATAGGCTATGTGATGATATTGGATCATGGAATTGGAATCGTTTGGAACTGGAGTTCCACCAAAAAATTTATCCTATGCATCTAGTTCATCGTGATCGGAATTATATATATAATTTTTGGCCTTGTGAAGGAGAAAGTATCGCTCTATCTTGGGGGAGGCTTAAGTCAATGTTATATTCATGCCCCAATCATGATCTCTCAAGAGAAATTATTATTCAGAATTTTTATGCTCGGCTTTCTCGTAATGATCAAACCATGCTTGATACTTTTTGTGCTGGTTCATTTATGAAGAAGACTATTGAATTCTGGTGGGATCTTTTGGAAACAATTAAACGCAACTCTGAAGATTGGGAACTCGAGAAGGTAAAGATTCGGGTATTAAACTTAAGTATGATTGTGTTAAATCTTTTATGGATACTGATGCTTTTCAAAAGTTTAGCACTAAATATGGACTTGATGTCGGTGTCAAAACTGGTAGATCTCAGGGTAGGGGGTCCCGAGCTATGGATTCTCGGATCAATGGTAATAGGAACGAAGGAGAAGATGTTTTACCCAGGTTCGGGCCCTCTTGATGGAGGTAAAACCCTACGTCCTGCTCTTGTTTATATTGATGGAGTATCAAGTACAGAGTTGATCTACCGCGAGATCATATGTTGTGGTCTAAAAACTGAGGGTATGATGAATAATGTCATGATGATCTATCGACTAGCCTAGCCTCAGCTTATATAATGTATCGGAGGCCTAGGATAACAAGAGTCCTAGTAGAATACGTTGGTGGAGAGGAGTCCTTGTCTTGATCATCAAGCCTTGTGGAATCTTCCTCCTGGGCGGCATGGGCTGCCCGAAGTGGCCCATGAGTGAACCGCCATGGGGGTCCTCGGCCCGATCCAGCTGGTTGGGAGATGATGTGGTGAGTACCCCCTAGTCCAGGACACCATCAGTAGCCCCCTGAACCGGTCTTCAAGTTGGGGACGCTCCTTGATTCTTCCGAACTGTTATTCATCTTCGGTCGTCAGTCTTGGAAACTGGTTCAACAAATCTTCTTATCTTTGATCTTGAGGATCGCCGAAGTAAATCCGAAGAGTTTACACGTCTGGTATCCGAGGAGCCCCTTTATGGGCCGTTATCAATGCCTTTTTATTTTTACGCCTACCTCGGGTTTGAAGTGTTTCCCATGCGGCGGTGTCCTCTCGCGTCCGAGCTCCAACGCAGGACTGCATTCGAGGTATCTTTTGTAGCCAAGCACCAACGCTGGACCGCTTCCGAGCTTCAACGCCGGAATGCAATCGAGCTCCAATGTCGGACTGTATCTGAGGTGTCATAGATTACCTTGGTCTTGAAAAAGTTAAAAGGGTTCAAATGAGCTTAATGTTGGTGATGCCCTCTATGGGGCCAGCCACTTGCAACTGAGCTTTATGCCGGACTGCTTCTGAGGTATCTTTTGCGGTCGATCACCAACGCCAGACTGTACCCGAGGTGGTGCACCACCCCGGCCATGGGCTGATTGTTATCAATTTGTTTCCGAATTGTGCAATGTATTCCCTGCCGAGATGTATAGCCAGTAGCCCTCAAGGTGCGTGTTGGCCTAATATCCGGGATGCACCTGAAGGATAAAATCAAACCGTTGACCCTAGTAGCCCCTGAGACTCATGTCAATTCGTAAACTCAGCCCAAGGATCAATTCCCAGCTCGACAACATACTTAGGAATAGAAACACGGTGTAATATATTAGAGGAAGTAATGATCGGCGAACGGGCCCTTGAGAGAGGGTTTTGAAAAGTTGCCGTAATATATTAGCTTGATGTTGGATAAGTCCCAGATGGTACATATTGTTGTCCAAAGACGCGTTTGCGCATAGTCCGGTCCAGCCGAACACTGAGCACTTTGAATTTTCTGCATTGAATAGGCAATGTCATAGCCCCCGAGACACTGGTCGGGTGGCAACACAAGATCAGGGGATCGATGTGCCCTTTTAATATTAGTGAATGATAAGCCCGAAGCCCAGTAGCCCCCGAGCCTTAATGCGGGCACGGGTGGCCGAATTAAGGATCGATATCCAGAGTAAAATCACAAATTATGTGTAATGATTCTATGTATCCAAGTACTTTACATCATTAATGCTTGGATCCGCACTGTACAAAACTATGTTGACCGACCATCGGCTCCAATCTCCTCGTCTAGAAGCCGGGGAGTGTTTGTCCTACTTTATAAAGCCGTTATAAGGGCAAAGATTTATGGAAAACAAGGCAATCCGGCCATACAATTTTATAAACAAAGGTACACAGAGAGATATGAAACATCTTCCAAAGAAAATAATCCCGCTATCGGTTCCTTTCTTTAGGTTGTCTTGCTGATCATGATCATGAAACCTCACCTCCAATCAATGTGGGAGGAAAATATTGAGGATTTAGTTTAGGGAAAGTTTCCGAACTCTACGGTATTAATGAACCAAAATTTTCACTTCCGTCGTTTCCGAACTCTACAGCTTCACCCAGTCTGAGGTACTAACTCGGATGACCCGGTAGTAAAAATCGCAGAGGTGCTCCCTTTACCGCCTAGCCGAACAATCGGGAACGTAGGGGTAAGCACAGGAGCCAGGCAACCCAGCTTGGCCAAAATCTTAAGTTAAATTGATGCATATTTATGGCTTTATAACGATGATTACGGAAGACAGCCCTCGTATATTAAATACGAACGCCGATGATATGTTTACTTTGACTCCATTGCGACCGTTTATCAGTTGAAAGTGGTCCATTGTCGACTTCCACCCCCATGTAGAAGCTACGCAGGGTGTTTTCGCAATAACAAAACAACTCTTAGCCGACATCTCGGTGCCCGAAGGCAGTTGTGTTAGCGGAAACGAGGCAATCAGATATGCGGGCTTTATAACTTTCACTTAGTCGTAGGAGCTTAAAGTTGGGAGGCCAGTAACTAGCCCCGCTTTGTGTTCGGCGACAGTTGAGGTCAGGCCGTAAACACTCCGGCCAATGTTATGAATGTCGTTATTTAACACGGGGTGACCTCTATCGATCTTATAGTTTAATATAGTGATCGGATCGCTGACTAGTTTACGCTTATTGTGACAGTCAGTTTTCGGCTTTCTCCACTGAGGCGCTTAACCATGCTAGCTGGAAGCACAATCACAGTGGTTCTCCCTTTGCGCACCTAGCCGAACAAAGCGGAATGTAGGAGGAAAGCAGAGGAGCCGGGCAACCCAACTATTGACCGAAGACACAATTAGAGACCGATGCATATAAAGCAATATCCGAGAACATTTTGCCAAGGACTCCTCGGAGTACCTTGGCTTTTGGTGGGTTCGGCTCAAGTCGCAGCCCCCTGTTGACATTGTCGATGCTTAAAAAGTGTCCGGCAGTGTACTACGGGATTTATGCTCGGACCCAACACCGAGGTGCAGGTCGGCAGGAAAAATGCCGAACTATGGGTCAAAAAAGATTTCCCAAGCTGGATTATTACGCAGGGTACCTTAGTCAAGAGGATGTCGCGCCTCATAAAAGAAAAACACACAAATAGATTAAAAAGTGCCATAAGCTTTAAAAACCAAAAAACTTAAGCGGAAATTCTATGTCCGAACCTAATCAATTTTTTTGTGCCAATCCGAAAATTGGTATTAAAAATAGTTTGTGCTTCCGTCGTGCTTTAACATGACACATCCAATCTCAATACGTCTAGTGGGTCAGCCTTCGGCTTCAACCTCCTATCCCAAAGACGGAGTACTTCTCATAAGGCCAGTTTAGCGAACTAAACTCGAGCGGTCATTAGAGAGAAAATAGGCTATCCGGCTATTGACCACACACTCGCGTCGAAAAAGGAGTGATAGAAAAAGATTTTGCAACGACTAGGAAGAAAACACATTCACTATAAAACGGCTCATATAGATTTAAGAGCCCCCAGTTAACTTGGGTAAGAGAAGTGTTTTTAACAAATAACTTATGCAAGCATGGTCGAACCGAACACAAATAAAAAATTTAAAACTTTTAGCATAATAGCGACTTAGCTGGTTAATGTGTTCGGCATTGATGACGCGGTCCGAGCTCACGGCGGGACGAGGTACCAGCCCCCAAGCTGTTCCGATTGAAGGAAATATGCCCTAGAGGCAATAATAATGTTATTTTTTATTTCCTTATATCATGATAAATGTTTATTATTCATGCTAGAATTGTATTAACAGGAAACATAATACATGTGTGAATACATAGACAAACAATATGTCACTAGTATGCCTCTACTTGACTAGCTCATTGATCAGAGATGGTCAAGTTTCCTAACCATAGACAAAGTGTTGTCATTTGATTAATGAGATCACATCATTAGGAGAATGATGTGATTGACTTGACCCATTCCGTTAGCTTAGCACACGATCGTTTAGTATTATGCTATTGCTTTCTTCATGACTTATACATGTTCCTATGACTATGAGATTATGCAACTCCCGTTTACCGGAGGAACACTTTGTGTGCTACCAAACGTCACAATGTAACTGGGTGATTATAAAGGTGCTATACAGGTGTCTCTAAAGGTACTTGTTGGGTTGGCCTATTTTGAGATTAGAATTTGTCACTCCGATTGTCGGAGAGGTATCTCTGGGCCCTCTCGGTAATGCACATCACTTAAGCCTTGCAAGCATTGCAACTAATGAGTTAGTTGCAGGATGATGTATTACAGAACGAGTAAAGAGACTTGCCGGTAACGAGATTGAACTAGGTATTGAGATACCGACGATCGAATCTCGGGCAAGTAACATACCGATGACAAAGGGAACAACGTATGTTGTTATGCGGTTTGACCAATAAAGATCTTCATAGAATATGTGGGAGCCAATATGAACATCCAGGTTCCGCTATTGGTTATTGACCGGAGACATGTCTCGGTCATGTCTACATAGTTCTCGAACCCGTAGGGTCCGCACGCTTAACGTTTCGATGACTGTTATCTTATGAGTTTATATGTTTTGATGTACCGAAGGTTGTTCGGAGTCCCGGATGTGATCCCGTACATGACGAGGAGTCTCGAAATGGTCGAGACATGAAGATTGATATATTGGAAGCCTATGTTTGGATATCAGAAGTGTTCCGGGTGAAATCGGGATTTTACCGGAGTACCGGGAGGTTACCGGAACCCCCCGGGGGCTTAATGGGCCTACATGGGCCTTAGTGGAAATAGAGGGCAGCAAGGGGAGTGTGGGGCGCGCCCCCCAAGGCCCAAACTGAATTGGTTTAGGGCAAGGGGCCGGCCCCCTCTTTCCTTCTCCACCTGTCCCTTTCCTTCCCCCTCTCCTACTCCTACTAGGAATAGGAGGAGTCCTACTCCTAGTGGGAGTAGGACTCCCCCTTGGCGCGCTTCTCCCTGGCCGGCCGCCTCCTCCCCTTGCTCCTTTATATACGGGGGCAGGGGGGCACCCCAGAGACACAACAATTGATCGTTTGTTCTTTTAGCCGTGTGCGGTGCCCCCCTCCACCATAGTCCACCTCGATAATACTGTAGCGGTGCTTAGGCGAAGCCCTGCGTCGGTAGAACATCATCATCGTCACCACGCCGTCGTGCTGACGAAACTCTCCCTCAACACTCGGTTGGATCAGAGTTCGAGGGACGTCATCAGGCTGAACGTGTGCTGAACTCGGAGGTGCCGTACATTCGGTACTTGATAGGTCGGATCGTGAAGACATACGACTACATCAACCGCGTTGTGCTAACGGTTCCGCTTTCGGTCTACGAGGGTACGTGGACAACACTCTCCCCTCTTGTTGCTATGCATCACCATGATCTTGCGTGTGCGTAGGAAAATTTTGAAATTACTACGTTCCCAACACCGATGTGGCAGAGCGAAGAGCTCGACACTCCGAAGTGGCGACATAGCACGGCCGATGCAGGCTGGCAGTGTGACGCCGAAGTACCTAGCGCGGGTTAATGAAGTGATGGCGAAGCCCCCGGTCCAGCTGAGGTGACGTGGTATGTCGATACGCCGAGGTGACAATGCTGCCCAATCCGGATCATTTACCTGTGCACAGAAGATAGTGCAAGCCGGAGATAGTAATAATAATAATAATTTTTTTAAAAAAAGGTTGCATGATTAATAATTTATACAAAGCGGGTAATAAAAGAAATATGGCCCGTGCGCCGAACACCCGATGAGTAGGACCCTCTTGATAATGCCGAAGTCCCCAAGGCAACCGAACATGTCGGTATGGCAATTCAATCAACGAGGTGATCATGCGAGCCGATTTATGCCAATTGGGATGACGACGTTGGCTTGCCGAAGTGACCGCGTGACGCAGTCGAAGTCGACCACCTACACACATAAAATAGTGCGGTTCAAAAAGAATAATATAAGTATATATAAAATCCTTGCATAACTGCTTTTCGCAAAAATAATTTATTTAAAGAGATGTGGCATGGCACCGAAGTCAATGTTGATGCAGGGCATCGGCGTGACGCGGTGAAGGCGTGGTAAATCCTAAATTCCCAGGCCGGTCCGAGTTCCGGATTCGGAGTTCACCGAACTATATACGGAAACTGGCTGAACCACCACGCGACCGTCGCTAATGCAGCCACCATTTGACCGACCTATGTACAGATGATGGAACAAACCAGAGTAATAATTCCTCAGAAAAAATAAACCCAAGTAAGAAGAAATTACTAGGATTAAGAGCACCTGGTTTATCTGTTGTAGCAATATGAAGAAGGGCTACTCCCAAAATTGGGACTCGATCCGCACACCCATTGCCTAATGGGCGATGAAGCGACGGCATGGCGATGCCGACAAAGGTTGGCTCACCGTGGCAAAGCCTCCGGTCCAGCTAACGTGACGAAGCTGGTCAGATGGTGACGCTGAAGTCTCCGAAGTAGGCTGATGAAGAAATGGCGAAGCCCCTGGTCTAGGCCGAGGTAACGAAGCGGGTCGGTAAGGAGACGTTGCAGCTGCCATGTCAGCCGAGGTATTCAAGCAGTTTGACATGATGGACATTAGCTTGAAGAAGCAACAGTGCGGCCATGCCGACACTGGTCATAACTTGTGACGCGGTCAAAGCCGAATTGATGAAGTGACCGAGCGACGATGTCGGCGCGCCTGACCCATGCAATCCGTGGGGTGATGGTATTGGTGATGATTTATCCTTCGCAATACCGAACTCTTGTTCGGCTCACCGAGATGATGATCCGAAGAAGTTGAGCTCGGCTCAACAAAGCGACGACGTGTCTAGCATAGGTTGGCAGCCGTGGAGCAATGTTACCGGACTAGTTTGACACCAGCCTGATGGTGAAGAGTACTTCAGAGAAGACTTAAAATTTTATGGGCACGTGTTAAGAACAACGCACAATACCCTAGAAGAAAATTCCTTTAAAAAGTTTCTCCAATATCACGTTCATAAAGAAACATGAATTCGGGTCGGATCCGTATTTGCGTAGAAAATAGATCAGAAAATTGGTACACTCATCGGAAGGTTCCCGGAGTTTGAATCGTCGGATTGAGATGAATTTTTGAGCGATGGTAGATATGGGAATCCCGCAGCAGATGAATGGTTGGATCTTCCAAAGGACCTCTGAGCTGGGCTCTGGAGACCACGCCCTAAACTCATCCTGATTCCCGCCCTGATTCGATAGGGCTCCGGTATATCGGAGATCGGCGGAGATTGCTCCATCGGAACGCGAAAAAAATTTACATGGTTGTTGTAGACTTAATTCCACACAACTCCACAGAAGCAATCGTTAAAACAACACTCAAGGAGGCGGTGGCAGTGGATACAAGTCTGCTGTCCAGAAAAACAGCACGGTCGCTCAAGGGCAATGTTGACGTTGAGCCCCCGGGCTCCATGAATGATTATTACATGATCTTGAGAGAGATCGGAGTTGATGTTGATGAAGGTCATCGTCCGAACATGATGATCTGACGCGGAGTGTAGTCCTCGGTCGAGCCAAGGTGACCGGTCGAGCCGGTGACGAAGATGTCGATGTCGCAGTTAATCTGCAAACGAGCCATTGATCATTCGTTGATCTCATAGAGAAACTCTCAATGGAAGCACCATTGTCGGTGTCAAAACCAGCACATCTCGTGGTAGGGGGTCCCGAGCTGTGGATTCTCGGATCAATGGTAACAGGAACGAAGGAGACGATGTTTTACCCAGGTTTGGGCCTCTTAATGGAGGTAAAACCCTACGTCCTGCTCTTGTTTATATTGATGGAGTATCAAGTACAGAGTTGATCTACTGTGAGATCATATGTTGTGGTCTAAAACCTAAGGGTATGATGAATAATGTCATAATGATGTATCAACTAGCCTAGCCTCGGCTTATATATGAAGGAAATATGCCCTGGAGGCAATAATAAAGTTATTATTTATTTCCTTATATCATGATAAATGTTTATTATTCATGCTAGAATTGTATTAACCGAAAACATAATACTTGTGTGAATACATAAACAGAGTGTCACTAGTATGCCTCTACTTGACTAGCTCGTTGATCAAAGATGGTTATGTTTCCTAACCATTGACATGAGTTGTCATTTGATTAACAGGATCACATCATTAGGAGAATGATGTGATTGACTTGACCCATTCCGTTAGCTTAGCACACGATCGTTTAGTATGTTGCTATTGCTTTCTTCATGACTTATACATGTTCCTATGACTATGAGATTATGGAACTCCCTTTTACCGAAGGAACACTTTGTGTGCTACCTAACGTCACAATGTAACTGGGTGATTATAAAGGTGCTCTACAGGTGTCTCCAAAGGTACTTGTTGGGTTGGCGTATTTCGAGATTAGGATTTGTCATTCCGATTGTCGGAGAGGTATCTCTGGGCCCACTCGGTAATGCACATCACTATAAGCCTTGCAAGCATTGCAACTAATGAGTTAGTTGTGGGATGATGTATTACAGAACGAGTAAAGAGACTTGCCGGTAACGAGATTGAACTAGGTATTAAGATACCGACAATCGAATCTCAGGCAAGTAACATACCGATGACAAAGGGAACAATGTATGTTGTTATGCGGTTTGACCGATAAAGATCTTCAGAGAATATGTAGGAGCCAATATGAGCATCCAGGTTCCGCTATTGGTTATTGACCGGAGACGTGTCTCAGTCATGTCTACATAGTTCTCGAACCCGTAGGGTCCGCACGCTTAAAGTTCGATGACGGTTATATTATGAGTTTATGTGTTTTGATGTATCGAAGGTAGTTCGGAGTCCAGGATGTGATCACGGACATGAAAAGGAGTCTCAAAATGGTCGAGACATAAAGATTGATATATTGGAAGCCGATATTTGGATATCAGAAGTGTTAGCTGAAATCGGGATTTTACCGGAGTACCGGGGGTTACCGGAACCCCCCCCCCCGGGGTTTAATGGGCCAAGATGGGCTTAGTGGAGAAGAGGAGGGGCGGCCAGGGCAGGCCGCGCCCCCTCCCCCTCTAGTCCGAATTGGACAAGGAGGGGGGCGACGCCCCCCCTTTCCTTCCTCTCTCCCTCCTCCTTCCCCCTTCTCCTACTCCAACTAGGAAAGGAGGGAGTCCTACTCCCGGCGGGAGTAGGACTCCTCCCTGGCGCACCTCCTCCTGGCCGGCCGCCTCTCCCCCTTGCTCCTTTATATACGGGGGCAGGGGGCACCTCTATACACAACAATTGATCTCTTGGATCTCTTAGCCGTGTGCGGTGCCCCCTCCACCATAGTCCACCTCGATAATATCGTAGCGGTGCTTAGGCGAAGCCCTGCGTCGGTAGAACATCATCACCGTCATCACGCCGTCGTGCTGACGAAACTCTCCCTCAATGTTTTGCTGGATCGGAGTTCGAGGGATGTCATCGAGCTGAACGTCTGCTGTACTCGAAGGTGCCGTACGTTCGGTACTTGATCGGTCGGATCGTGAAGACATGCGACTACATCAACCGCGTTGTGCTAATGCTTCCGCTTTCGGTCTACGAAGGTACGTGGACAACACTCTCCCCTCTCGTTGCTATGCATCACCATGATCATGTGTGTGCGTAGGAAATTTTTTGAAATTACTACGTTCCCAAACAATATAATGTACCGGAGGCCTCGGATAACAAGAGTCCTAGTCGAATACGTTGGTGGAGAGGAGTCCTTGTCTTGATCATCAAGCCTTGTGGAATCTTCCTTGTGTGCGGCATGGGCTGCCCGAAGTGGCCCATGAGTGAACCACCATGGGGGTCCTCGGTCTGATCCAGCTGGTCGGGAGGCGACATGGTGAGTACCCCCTAGTCCAGGACATCGTCACTTGACTCTAGGAAAGGAGGGAGTCCTACTCTCGGTGGGAGTAGGACTCATCCCTAGCGCGCCTCCTCCTGGCCGGCCGCCTCTCCCCCCTTGCTCCTTTATATACGGGGGCAGGTGTGACGCTCGGATAGTTATGCTACAGTCACCCACTACTAATGATGCCACCTCACCACTGTTACTGTTACTAAACTCACTCTAATTCAAATCTCGTTTAAATTCAAATTTTAAATAAAGTCAAACAATAAAGTTTTCAAACCTTAAAATTACAATGTTCTATATGTGCCAAATAATTCATAAGTAAATATGGTAAAGAAACCACTTTGTTTTAAAGGCTTAAATGCTTTAAAATAAATAAAACAACAGCAAAAATATTATTAAAAGCCTTTTATAATTTATAAAATGTTAAGCTATTTTCTATTGGGTAACCAAATTGTAGCGGGAGTATTATAATTAGTAATGCTAACTTAGAGACTTTTTTATAGTTTATAAAACTAAACATAAAAGGAACTAGAAATAAAACAGAAATAGAAAAATAAAAGAAAAAGAATAATAATAAAAAAACAACAAACCTAACAAAACTAAAGTGAAAAAGAAAACCCCCCAAACCCCTGGGCCAACTGGCCCAGCTAACCAACAGCCAGGCCGGCCCAATCGGCCCAGGCCGCCCCCACTCCCCCATAACCCCCCTAGGCGACCGAACCCTAGCTAGCCCACGTCCCCACCCGCCTCCCCCCGATCCCCTCTCGCTCTCTCCCTCCCCCCCTGATCTGGATCGGGCGGCAACGTCCCCCATGCCCAGCCCACGCCGCCACCTGGAGCTCCTCCGCCGTCGCCAACGGCGCTCGACGCTGTCGCCGCCCGAACCCCCCCCCCCCACTGGAGCCGTCGTCGATGCCGCCTTCTCGTCTCCGTCGCTCGTTGACGGTGTCCTGGACTAGGGGGTACTCACCACGTCGTCTCCCAATCTGTTAGATTGGGCCGAGGACCCCCGTTGCCGTATATTCATGGGCCAGTTCGGACAGCTGCCGCATACATGGAAGATTCCACAAGACTTGGTGATCAAGACAAGGACTCCTCCCCACCGGCGTATTCGGCTAGGACTCTTGTTATCCTAGGCCTCTGGTGCATTATATAAACCGAGGCCAAGCTAGTCGATAGATCATATACAACAATCATACCATAGGCTAGCTTCTAGGGTTTTAGCCTCTACGATCTCTTGGTAGATCAACTCTTGTAATACTCATATCATCAATATCAATCAAGCAGGACGTAGGGTATTACCTCCATCAAGAGGGCCCGAACCTGGGTAAACATCGTGTCCCCTGCCTCCTGTTACCATTGATCCTAGACGCACAGTTCGGGACCCCCTATCTGAGATCCGCCGGTTTTGACACCGACATTGGTGCTTTAATTGAGAGTTCCGCTGTGTGATCAGCAAAAGGATCAATGGCTCGCCCGCAGGTCAACTGCGACGCCGGCATCTACGTCGCCGGCTCGACTGGTCACCTTGGCTCGACCGAGGACCGTGCTCCATCTCCGATCGTCATGTTCGGACGGGGGCCTTCTTCAACATCAACTCCATTCTCTATCATGATCATAGAGGAGTCATCCATGGAGCTCGAGGGCTCAACGTCAACATTGCCCTCGGGCGGCCGTGCTGTTTTTATGGACAGCGAACTTGTATTCGCCGTCACCACCTCCTCGAGCGTCGGTTTGACGATTGCTTCGGTGGAATAGTGCGGAATTACGTCTACAACAGCCATGCAAAACTTCATTGAGTTCCGATGGAGGAACCTCCGACAATCTATGATATACCAAAAGCCCTGTCAAATCTGGATGGGAATCTGGACGAGTTTAGGGCATGGTCTCCAGAGCCCAGCTCGAAGGTCCTTTGGAAGATCCAACCATTAATCTATGGTGGAATTTCCATATCTACCACCCCTCCAAATTTCAGCTCGATCCGACGGTTCAAACTCCGGGAACCTTCCGATGAGTGGACCAATTTTCGGATCCATTTTCCGCGCGAATACGAATTCGACCCGAATTCATGTTTCTTTATGAACGTGATATTGGACAACCTTTTTAGAGGAATTCTCTTCTAGGGTATTGTGTGTTGTTTTTAAACACGTGCCCGTAATTTTTAAGCCTCCCCTGAGGTCATCTTCATCATCATGCTAGTGTCAAACCAGTCCGGCAATATTGCTCCAAGGCTACCGACCTGCGCTAGACACGTCGTCACTTTGTTGAGCCGAGCTCAACGTCTTCGGATCATCATCTCGGAAAGCCGAACAAGAGTCCGGCATCGCGAAGGATAAATCATCACCAACATCGCCGCCCCACGGATTACACGGAGCGGGCATACCGGCATCGCCGCACGGTCACTTCATCAAGCCGGCATCGACCACGTCACGACCTGCATCGGTAGGGCCACACTATTGCTTCTTCAAGCTGGTGTCCATCATGCCGACCTACTTCGATTCATCGGCTGACATCGAGGCTTCGACATCTCGGCTGGACCGGGGGCTTCGCCATCTCTTCATCAACCTACTCCGGAGACTTCAGCATCACTAGCCGACCAGCTCTGTCACGTTAGCTGGACCGAGGGCTTTGCCTCGGCGAGCCAACATTTGTCAGCATCGCCATACCGACGCTTTATCGCCCATCAGGCAATGGGTGTGCGAATCGAGTCCCAATTTTCGGAATCACCTTTCTTCGGATTGCTACAACAAATAAACCAGGTGCAATTAATCCTAGTATTTTTTGTTTGTTCGGGTTCATTTTTCCCAAGAAATTATTACTCTAGTTTGTTCATCATATGTACACAGATCTATCAAATGATGGCCGCATTAACGACGGTCGCATGGTGGTTCGGTCAGTTTCCGTACATGGTCCGACGAACGCCGCATCCGGAACTCGGACCGACCTGTGAATTCAGGCTTTACCATGCCTTTACCGCATCACGCCGATGCCCTGCATCGACATTGACTTTGGTGCCAGGCCATATTTCTTTTATGACTCACTTTGCATCAATTATTTATTATGCAACGACTTTTTTTAATTAGCATTAGTACTATTATCTCCAGTTTGCACTATTTTTTGTGCACAGGAAAATGATCTGGGTTGGGCCGTATCGTCAACTCGGCGTACTGACATACCACGTCACCTCAGCTGGATGGGGGGCTTCGTCAACACTTCATTACCCCATGCCAGGGACTTTGGCATCACTCTGCCGCCCCGCATTGACCATGCTATGTCACCACTTCGGAGTGCCGAGCACTTTGCTCCACCACCTTGGGACCGGCTTGGGCGATGGAACCTTGTCCCGCATCAAGCTCGGGCCGCGTCATCAATACCGAACACATTAACCAGCTAACTTGCCTTCATGCTCAAAGTTTTAAATTTTTAACTTGTGTTCGGTTCGACCAAGCATTATACCTTTTTGAAAAAAAGTTGCTTGTAGAGAATCTCCTTGTCAAAACTTTGTTTGTGACACACAAATTCAAATACCCAGTCAATTGGGGGCTTCCTTCATGAAGCCTTTCCTCTTGCATATGATTATACTTGTATGGCTTCGTTCCTTGTTCGTGTATTACGCCACAATATGCACCATATTGACCTAAGCGATTTGCAAGCTGGGTTGCCTGGCTCCTGTGCTTACCCCTATGTTCCCGATTGTTCGGCTAGGGAGTAAAGGGAGCACCTCTGCGATTGTCATGACCGGGTCATACGAGCTCTGACCTCAGACTGGGTGAAGCCGAAAGCTAGCGCTCTTATTGTTTTCAATCATGGTCGGCACACAACGGAACTCATGAGTACAAAAAATCTGTTGCACAAGTCTCATAGTAATAATGAGCACCGAAGAAAGGTATCGGTGGGGGTACTATTTTCTTCGAAGATGCTTCTTACACTTCGTTAGTAATATAGCATAAGTTCCCTAAGCGCGCTTTGTCTGTTATAGCCTTATGGCCTGATTGTCTGGTCATCGGAAACACCATCGATACTCTCGACAGGCGGAGTACATGACACTTTTCGGCCCTTAGCCGAAGAGGGAGAAGCCGACGGTTGGTTAAGACGCGTTTAAAGTTCGGGTGAACACATATATGATATAAGTACTTCGGTACATACAATCATTATACATAAAATTCTTACCCAAGTCACTTGGGGGCTCTTAAAACTTATATATGAGCTGTAAATGTGTTTTCTTCTTGGTCGTTGTCAAAACATGACAGAAGCACAATTTTTTCTTTCTCTTCCAATTTTTGGATTGGCACCGAACACTTGATCTTGTTCGGACGTCATGTTTTTACTGACGTTTTTTGGTTTTCCAAGCTTTTTGGCACTTTTAAACTATTTATGTGTTTCCAGCACAAGTCTCACAGTGCAATGTCGGACACCTTTATAGATTCGGCAAAAACATTCTCGGATCTCACTATATATGCATTGGTTTCGAATTGTGTCTTCGGTCAATAGTTGGGTTGCCCGGCTCCTGCGCTTGCCTCCTACGTTCCGCTTTTTCGGCTAGGTGTGCAAAGGGAGAACCACTGTGATTGTGCTTCCAGCTCACATGGTTAAGCACCTTAGTGGAGAAAGCCGAAAACTGACTGTCACAATAAGCGTAAACTGGTCAGTGATCCGATGACGGTGTTAAATGACGGGCCATTCATAACAATGGTCGAAGTGTTTATGGCTTGACCTCGACTGTCGCCGAACACTACCGGGGGCTATTAACTGGCCTCCCAAACTAAATCCTCAATATTTTGCTCTTACATTAGAGCTGAGGTTTCATGATCATGCTTAGCGTGACAACCCAAAGAAAGGAACCGGCCGATAGCGGGACTATTTTCTTTGGAAGACATTTCTTATGTTAAACAGTAATATAACATATCTCTCTGCGTACCTTTGTTTATAAAACCGTATGGCCAGATTGCCTTGTTTGTCGTAAATCTTTGCCCTCATAAAGGCTTTATAAAGTAGGACAAACACTCCTCGGCTACTAGCCGAGGAGGTGGAAGCCGATGGTCGGTCAACAAAGTTTTGTACAATGCGGATCCGAGCATTAAGGATGTAAAGTACTTGGATGCATAGAGTCATTACACATAATTTGTGATTTTACTATGGATATCGATCCTTAATTCGGCCACCCGTGCCCGCATTAAGGCTCGGGGGCTACTGGGCTTCGGGCTTATTATTTACAAATATTAAAGGGGCACATTGATCCCCTGATCTGGTGTTGCCACCCAACCAGTGTCTCGGGGGCTACTGCATTGCCTGCCCAATGCAGAAAATTTTAAGTGCAATACAGTTTCTGAGGAGATTATGATCCTTAGGTTGGTCGGCCGCACCCAACCTGAGTCTCGAGGATTGAGCACGCCGCTTTTTGTATCCCGAAGTATTCTGTCGAGCTAGGACTTGATCCTCAGGCCGATTTTGCAAATCAACCTGAGTCTCAGCGGCTACTGGGATCAGTGGTCTTACATCATCCTTCAAGTGCATCTCGGGTTTTAAACCAATACACACGTTGAGGGTTACTGGCTATATATCTCGGCCGAGAATAAATTGCACCAATCAAAAATATTGACAAAAAATTGGCCCACAATCAGGGTGGTGCACCACCTCGGAAGCAGTCCGGCATAAAGCTCGGGCGCTAGTGGCTGGCTCCATAGAGGGCATTTCCAGCATTAAGCTCGGCTAAACTCCTTCAAATTTTTTGGACCAAGATGATCTATGGCATCTTGGATATAGTTCGGCGTTGGAGCTTGGACACAGTCCGGCGTTGGAGCTCAGATACATTTCGGCGTTGGAGCTCGGAAGCAGTCCGACATTGGTGCTCGGCTAAAAAATATACCTCGAATGCAGTCTGACGTTAGAGCTTGGATGCAAGAGGACACTGCCTCCCGGGAACAACTTCAAACCCGAGGTGTGGCATAAAAATAACAACGCATTGATAAAGGCCGGAAACTTAAAGGGGCTCCTCGGATACCCGACGTGTAAACTCGTCGAATGCATTTCGGTGATCCTCAAGATTGAAGATGAGAAGATTTGTTGAACCAGTTTTCAAGACTGACAACCGAAGATGAAGAACAGTCCGGAAGAATCAAGGAGCGTCCCTAACTTGAAGACCGGTTCAGGGGGCTACTGACGGTGTCCTGGACTAGGGGGTACTCACCACGTCATCTCCCGATCTGTTAGATTGGGCCGAGGACCCCCGTGGCCGTATACTCATGGGCCAGTTCGGACAGCTGCCGCATACATGGAAGATTCCACAAGACTTGGTGATCAAGACAAGGACTCCTCCCCACCGGCGTATTCGGCTAGGACTCTTGTTATCCTAGGCCTCTGGTGCACTATATAAACCGAGGCCAAGCTAGTCGATAGATCATATACAACAATCATACCATAGGCTAGCTTCTAGGGTTTTATCCTCTACGATCTAATACTCATATCATCAATATCAATCAAGCAGGACGTAGGGTATTACCTCCATCAAGAGGGCCCGAACCTGGGTAAACATCGTGTCCCCTGCCTCCTGTTACCATCGATCCTAGACGCACATTTCGGGACCCCCTACCCGAGATCCGCCGGTTTTGACACCGACACTCGTCCTCACCCCTTCCTCGCCGGACGTCATCGGTGCGCGCCGCCCCGCCGCTGCACCACTGCCTCGACTCGCCGTCGTCCGCCTCCTCCTCGCGCCTGCTGCCATCCCCCTGCATCGGACGGTGAGGCCCTGCTACGTCTTGAGCTTGCGTTGGTTTTCCCCGAAGAGGAAGGGATGATGCAGCAGAGTAGCGTAAGTATTTCCCTTAGTTTTTGAGAACCAAGGTATCAATCCAGTAGGAGCCCACGCTCAAGTCCCTCGTACCTGCACAAAGCGATAGCTACTCACAACCAACACGATTAGGGGTTGTCAAGCCCTTCACGGTCACTTACGAGAGTGAGATCTGATAGATATAATATTTTTGGTATTTTTGGTATAAAGATGCAAAGTAAAAAGTAAAGGCAAAGTAAAAAAGCAAAGCAAGATTAAAGTATTGGAGATTGATATGATGAGAATAGACCCGGGGGCCATAGGTTTCACTAGTGGCTTCTCTCAAGAGCATAAGTATTCTACGGTGGGTGAACAAATTACTGTTGAGCAATTGACAGAATTGAGCATAGTTATGAGAATATCTAGGCATGATCATGTATATAGGCATCACGTCCGTGACAAGTAGATCAAAACGATTCTGCATCTACTACTATTACTCCACTCATCGACCGCTATCCAGCATGCATCTAGAGTATTAAGTTAAAAACAGAGTAACGCCTTAAGCAAGATGACATGATGTAGAGAGATAAATTCATGCAATATGAAATAAACCCCATCTTGTTATCCTCGATGGCAACGATACAATACGTGCCTTGTTGCCCCTTCTGTCACTGGGTAAGGACACCACAAGATCGAACCCAAAGCTAAGCACTTCTCCCATGGCAAGAACTACCAATCTAGTTGGCCAAACCAAACGGATAATTCGAAGAGACTTGCAAAGATAACCAATCATACATAAAAGAATTCAGAGAATATTCAAATATTATTCATAGATAGACTTGATCATAAACCCACAATTCATCGGTCTCAACAAACATACCGCAAAAAGAAGATTACATCGAATAGATCTCCACTAGAGAGGGGGAGAACTTTGTATTGAGATTCAAAGAGAGAGAAGAAGCCATCTAGCTACTAACTATGGACCCGAAGGTCTGAGGTAAACTACTCACACTTCATCGGAGAGGCTATGATGATGTAGAAGCCCTCCGTGATGACGTCCCTCTTCCGGTGGAGCTCCGGAACAGGCCCCGAGATGGGATCTTGTGGATATAGAAAGTTGCGATGGTGGAATTAGGTTTTTGGCTCCTGGTCTGATCGTTTGGGGGTACGTGGATATATATAGGAGGAAGAAGTACGCCGGAGGAGCAACAAGGGGCCCACGAGGCAGGGGGCGCGCCCTAGTGACCGCCTCTTTTGTTCCTTGGAGCAGGGTCCAAGTCTCCTGGATCACGTTCGGTGAGAAAATCATGTTCCCGAAGATTTTATTCTGTTTGGACTCCGTTTGATATTCCGTTTATCTGAAACACTGAAATAGGCAAAAAACATCAATTCTGGGCTGGGCCTCCGGTTAATAGGTTAGTCCCAAAAATAATATAAAAGTGGAAAAATAAAGCCCAATATAGTCCAAAATAGTAGATAATATAGCATGGAGCAATCAAAAATTATAGATACGTTGGAGACGTATCAGGCATCCCCAAGCTTACATCCTGCTCGTCCTCGAGTAGGTAAATGATAAAAAGAGAATTTTTGATGCGGAGTGCTACTTGGCATAATTTCAATGTAAATCTTCTTAATTGTGGTATGAATATTCAGATTAGAAAGATTCAAGACAAAAGTTTATGTTGACATAAAAAATGATAATACTTCAAGCATACTAACAAAGCAATTATGTCTTCTCAAAATAACAAGGCCAAAGAAAGTTATCCCTACAAAATCATATAGTCTGGCTATGCTCCATCTTCACCACACAAAGTATTTAAATCATGCACAACCCCGATGACAAGCCAAGCAATTGTTTCATACTCTAACTTTTTCAAAACTTTTTCAATCTTCACGCAATACATGAGCGTGAGCCATGGATATAGCATTATAGGTGGAATAGAATGGTGGTTGTGGAGAAGACAAAAAGGAGAAGATGGTCTCACATCAACTAGGCGTATCAACGGGCTATGGAGATGCCCATCAATAGATATCAATGTGAGTGAGTAGGGATTGCCATGCAACGGATGCACTAGAGCTATAAGTATATGAAAGCTCAAAAAGAAACTAAGTGGGTGTGCATCCAACTTGCTTACTCATGAAGACCTAGGGAAATTTTGAGGAAGCCCATCATTGGAATATACAAGCCAAGTTCTATAATGAAACATTCCCACTAGTATATGAAAGTGATAACATGAGAGACTCTCTACTATGAAGATCATGGTGCTACTTTGAAGCACAGGTGTGGTAAAAGGATAGTAACATTGTCCCTTCTCTCTTTTTCTCTCATCATTTTTTTTATTTGGGCCTTTTTTCTTTTTTTATGGCTTCTATTTATTTGGGCTTATTTGGCCTCTTTTTTTCATCCGGAGTCTCATCCCGACTTATGGGGGAATCATAGTCTCCATCATTCTTTCCTCACTGGGAAAATGCTCTAATAATGATGATCATCACACTTTTATTTTTCTTATAACTCAACAATTACAACTCGATACTTAGAACAAAATATGACTCTATGTGAATGCATCCGGCGGTGTACCGGGATATGCAATATGACAATGACAAATGTGTCATGAACGGAACGGTGGAAAGTTGCATGGCAATATATCTCGGAATGGCTATGGAAATGCCATAATAGGTAGGTATGGTGGCTGTTTTGAGGAAGGTATATGGTAGGTGTATGATACCGACGAAAGGTGCGCGGTATTAGAGAGGCTAGAAAAGGTGGAAGGGTGAGAGTGCGTATAATCCATGGACTCAGCATTAGTCATAAAGAACTCATATACTTATTGCAAAAATCTAGAAGTTATCAAAGCAAAGTATTACACGCATGCTCCTAGGGGGATAGATTGGTAGGAAAATACCATCGCTCGTCCCCGACCGCCACTCATAAGGAAGACAATCAATAAATAAATCATGATCCGACTTCATCACATAACGGTTCACCATACGTGCATGCTACGGGAATCACAAACTTTAACACAAGTAATCTTTAAATTCACAACTACTCAACTAGCATGACTTTAATATTATCACCTCCATATCTCAAAACAATTATCATGCTTCAATCTTTTCTTAGTATTCAACACACTCAAAAGAAAGTTTCACAAATCTTGAATACCAAGCATATTATTATTAAGCAAATTACCATGCTATTAAGAGACTCTCAAAATAATTTAAGTGAAGCATGAGAGATCAATAGTTTCTTTAAAACAAATCCACCACCGTGCTCTAAAAGATCTAAGTGAAGCACATAGAGCAAAATTATATGCTCAAAAGATATAAGTGAAGCACATAGAGCAAAACTACTTAGCTCAAAAGATATAAGTGAAGCACATAGAGCAAAACTACTTAGCTCAAAAGATATAAGTGAAGCACATAGAGTATTCTATCAAATTTTAATTCATGTATGGCTCTCTCAAAAGGTGTGTACAGCAAGGATGATTGTGGCATACTAAGACACAAAGACACAAATAATACAAGATGCTCCAAGCAAAACACATATCATGTTGCACATAGAGCAAAACTACTTAGCTCAAAAGATATAAGTGAAGCACATAGAGCAAAACTACTTAGCTCAAAAGATATAAGTGAAGCACATAGAGCAAAACTACTTAGCTCAAAAGATATAAGTGAAGCACATAGAGTATTCTATCAAATTTTATTTCATGTATGGCTCTATCAAAAGGTGTGTACAGAAAGAATGATTGTGGCATACTAAGACACAAAGACACAAATAATACAAGATGCTCCAAGCAAAACACATATCATGTTGGTGAATAAAAATATAGCTCCAAGTAAATTACCGATGGAAGTGGACGAAAGAGGGGATGCCTTCCGGGGCATCCCCAAGCTTTGACTTCTTGGTGTCCTTGGATTATCTTGGGGGTGCCATGGGCATCCCCAAGCTTAGGCTCTTGCCACTCCTTGTTCCATGATCCATCAAAAGAATTCACCCAAAACTTGAAAACTTCACAACACAAAACTCAAAATAGAAAACTCGTGAGCTCCGTTAGCGAAAGAAAACAAAAGACCACTTCAAGGTACTGTAATGAACTCATTCTTTATTTATATTGGTGTTAAACCTACTGTATTCCAACTTCTCTATGGATTATAAATTATTTTACTAGCCTTAGATTCATCAAAATAAGCAAACAACACACGAAAAACAGAATCTGTCAAAAACAGAACAGTCTGTAGTAATCTGTAGCTAGCGCAAGATATGGAACTCAAAAAATTCTAAAATAAATTTCTGGACGTGAATAATTTATCTATTAATCATATTCAAAAAGAATTAACTAAATATCACTCTCCAAATAAAAATGACAGCAGTTCTCGTGAGCGCTAAAGTTTCTGTTTTTTACAGCAAGTTCAACAAGACTTTCCCCAAGTCTTCCCAACGGTTCTACTTGGCACAAACACTAATTAAACACAAAGAACACAACCAAAACAGAGGCTAAATAATTTATTTATTACTAAGCAGGATCAAAAATCAAGGAATAAAAATAAAATTGGGTTGCCTCCCAACAAGCGCTATCGTTTAACGCCCCTAGCTAGGCATAAAAGCGAGGATAGATCTAGGTATTGCCATCTTTGGTAGGCAATCCATAAGTGGCTCTCATGATAGTTTCATATGGTAATTTTATTTTATTTTGTAGGAAAGTGTTCCATGCCCTTTTTTAATGGAAATTGAAATCTAATATTCCCTTCCTTCACATCAATAATCGCACCAACCGTTCTAAGGAAAGGTCTACCAAGAATAATAGGGCAAGAAGGATTGCAATCTATATCAAGAACAATGAAATCTACGGGCACATAATTCCTATTTGCAACAATAAGAACATCATTAATCCTTCCCATAGGTTTCTTAATAGTGGAATCCGCAAGATGCAAGTTTAGAGAGCAATCATCAAAATTACGGAAATCTAGTAAATCACACAAAGTCTTGGGAATAGTAGAGACACTAGCACCCAAATCACACAAAGCATAAAACTCATGATCTTTAATTTTTTTTAGTAGTTGGTTCCCACTCATCATATAGTGTTCTAGGTATAAAAACTTTCAACTCAAATTTTCTTCATAAGATTGCATCAAGGCATCAACAATATGTTCGATGAAGGCTTTATTTTGACTATAAGCATGTGGAGAATTTAGCACGGATTGCAACAAGGAAATAAAATCAATTAAAGAGCAACTTTCATAATTAAATTCCTTGAAATCCAATATAGTGGGTTTAGCAACATCTAGGTTTTTATTTCTTTCAATCCCACTTTCATCAATTTCATCATTAAGATCTAAATACTCCGAATTTTTAGAACGCCTTCTAGGTAAAGGAAGATCATATTCAGTTTCATCAAGATTAATATTGCAAAATAAAGATTTAATAGGAGACACATCAATAACTTTTAGATCTTCATCTTGATTTTCATAGGTATTGGAAGAACACGCTTTAATAAAGGCATCTTTGGAAGCACGCATCCTAGCGGTTCTTTCCTTGCACTCATCAATGGAAATTCTCATGGCTTTGAGAGACTCATTGATATCATGCTTAGGAGGAATAGATCTAAGCTTTAAAGAATCAATCTCAAGAGAAATTCTATCAATGTTTCTAGCCAAATCATCAACTTTAAGCAATTTCTCCTCAAGCAAAGCATTAAAATTCTTTTGTGAATTCATAAACTCTTTAACACTAGTCTCAAATTCAGAGGGCATCTTATTATAATTTCCATAAGAGTTGTTGTAGGAATTCCCATAATTATTAGAAGGATTACTAGGATATGGCCTAGGATTAAAATTCCCTCTATAAGCATTGTTACCAAAATTATTCCTACCAACAAAATTCACATCCATAGATTCATTGTTATTCTCAATCAAAGTAGACAAAGGCATATCATTAGGATCAGAAGAAACACTTTTAGTAGAAAATAATTTCATAAGTTCATCCATCTTTCCACTCAACACATTAATTTCTTCTCTCGCATGCACTTTTTTATTAGAAGATCTTTCAGTATGCCATTGATAATAATTAACCATAATATTATCTAGGAGTTTAGTAGCATCTCCTAAAGTGATTTCCATAAAAGTGCCTCCTGCGGCCGAATCTAAAAGATTTCTAGAAGCAAAATTCAATCCGGCATAAAAATTTTGTATAATCATCCACAAATTCAAACCATGAGTGGGGCAATTAAGTATCATTAATTTCATTCTCTCCCAAGCTTGTGCAACATGTTCATGATCAAGTTGTTTAAAGTTCATAATATCGTTTCTAAGAGAGATGATCTTAGCGGGAGGAAAATATTTAGAGATAAAAGCATCTTTGCACTTGTTCCATGAATCAATACTATTCTTAGGCAAAGACGAAAACCAAGCTTTAGCACGATCTCTAAGCAAAAAAGGAAATAGCTTCAATTTAACGACATCATTATTGACATCTTTTTTCTTTTGCATATCACATAAATCAACGAAGCTATTAAGATGAGTAGCGGCGTCTTCACTAGGAAGGCCGGCGAATTGATCTTTCATAACAAGATTCAACAAAGCGGTATTAATTTCATAAGATTCAGCATCGGTAAGAGGAGCAATCGGAGTGCTAAGGAAATCATTATTATTGGTATTGGTGAAGTCACACAATTTAGTAGCATCTTGAGCCATCGCGACAAACAAGCAATCTAACACACAGGCAAACAAAAAGCAAACGGGCAAAAAGAGGCAAATAGAGAGGGACGATAGGGAGAGAGAGGGCAAATAAAATGGCAAGGGTGAATTGGGGGGAGAGGAAAATGAGAGGCAAATGGCAAATAATGTAATGCGAGAGATAGGGATTGTGATGGGTGCTTGGTATGTTGACTTTTTGCGTAGACTCCCCGGCAACGGCGCCAGAAATCCTTCTTGCTACGTCTTGAGCTTGTGTTGGTTTTCCCCGAAGAGGAAGGGATGATGCAGCAGAGTAGTGTAAGTATTTCCCTCGGTTTTTGAGAAGCAAGGTATCAATCCAATAGGAGCCCACAGCCAAGTCCCTCGTACCTGCACAAAGCGATAGCTACTCGCAACCAACACAATTAGGGGTTGTCAAGCCCTTCACGGTCAATTACGAGAGTGAGATCTGATAGATATAATATTTTTGGTATTTTTAGTATAAAGATGCAAAGTAAAAAGTAAAGGCAAAGTAAAAAAGCAAAGCAAGATTAAAGTAATGGAGATTGATATGATGAGAATAGACCCGGGGGCCATAGGTTTCACTAGTGGCTTCTCTCAAGAGCATAAGTATTCTACGGTGGGTGAACAAATTACTGTTGAGCAATTGATAGAACTGAGCATAGTTATGAGAATATCTAGGCATGATCATGTATATAGGCATCACGTCCGTGACAAGTAGATCGAAACGATTCTGCATCTACTACTATTACTCCACTCATCGACCGCTATCCAGCATGCATCTAGAGTATTAAGAAAAACAGAGTAACGCCTTAAGCAAGATGACATGATGTAGAGAGATAAATTCATGCAATATGAAATAAACCCCATCTTGTTATCCTCGATGGCAACGGTACAATACGTGCCTTGTTGCCCCTTCTATCACTGGGTAAGGACACCGCAAGATCGAACCCAAAGCTAAGCACTTCTCCCATGGCAAGAACTACCAATCTAGTTGGCCAAACCTAACGGATAATTCGAAGAGACTTGCAAAGATAACCAATCATACATAAAAGAATTCAGAGAATATTCAAATATTATTCATAGATAGACTTGATCATAAACCCACAATTCATCGGTCTTAACAAACACACCACAAAAAGAAGATTACATCGAATAGATCTCCACAAGAGAGGGGGAGAACTTTGTATTGAGATTCAAAGAGAGAGAGAAGAAGCCATCTAGCTACTAACTATGGACCCGAAGATCTGAGGTAAACTACTCACACTTCATCGGAGAGGCTATGATGATGTAGAAGCCCTCCGTGATGACGGCCCTCTTCCGGCGGAGCTCCGGAACAGGCCCGAAGATGGGATCTCATGGATACAGAAAGTTGCGGCGGTGGAATTAGGTTTTTGGCTCCTGGTCTGATCGTTTGGGGGTACGTGGATATATATATAGGAGGAAGAAGTATGCCAGCGGAGCAACGAGGGGCCCACGAGGCAGGGGGCGTGCCCCCCACCCTCGTGACCGCCTCTTTTGTTCCTTGGAGCAGGGTCCAAGTCTCCTAGATCACGTTCGGTGAGAAAATCACGTTCCCGAAGATTTTATTCCGTTTGGACTCCGTTTGATATTCCGCTTATCTAAAACACTGAAATAGGCAAAAAAACAGCAATTCTGGGCTGGGCCTCCGGTTAATAGGTTAGTCCCAAAAATAATATAAAAGTGGAAAATAAAGCCCAATATAGTCCAAAACAGTAGATAATATAGCATGGAGCAATCAAAAATTATAGATACGTTGGAGACGTATTAGGCCCCTGGCCTCCTCTCTCCCCTTCGCCCCGACCACGTCCACGCCTTCGCGCGCGCGCCCGTGTCCGGCCGCACTCGCTGCGCCGCTCGGGACTGCACCCACGGCCACCGCGCCCCCTGCCCCTGCTCACGCGCCCGCGCGCACGCACTCCTCACGGCCACCACTCCTCGGCATCACCTGCATCGCCTCCGCCTCTACGACCACGCGCCCACCATCATGCTCGCTGCTCGCCCCGTGCTCCCGCTGCCCGCCTGTGACCGTGGCCGTGCCGCGCCTGGCCTCGTCCACCTGTAACCGCTCGCGGCTCTAGGCCACTTGCGCACCCGCGACCTCAACTGCCTCGCCGCTCCTCCTACTGCTGCATGCCGCCGCGTCGCTCCCTCCTCTCCCCGCTCGGCGGCTGCTTCCTGTCCGCGCCGGCGGCCCCTCCTACCCTGGAGCGCACCTCCTCCCCTCCTGCTGTCACGGCTTCCCCCGCGCCGCCTTCACCACGACGCGCCGCGCCCCCTGCCACGGCCGCCCCGTGCCTCCCTGTCTGCTTCTTGCTCACCCCGCTCCGGCGACGCCCATGTTCGCCTGGCCCCGTCGCCGTCCCTGCCTGCTCGGCCCCGCCACACGCCGACGCTGGCCAGCCCTCCTCCGACCTCGCCGGCCCCTGCCCCGGACTGTCGTGCCTGTCGCCGCCCCGCGTGCCCCTGGGCGTGCACCCGCTCGGGCTGCGCCCAGCGCCCGCACCCGCGGCGCCTGTGGCACCCGCCCGCTAAGGCTCTCGCTGAGCCATTGACATGGGGGCCCCGCCCCCAGAATGTTAAAATAATTATGAAATGAATTAATTAAAAAATATTAATTAATTACTTAATTAAAAAATTAATTAATTAACTAAATTAATTCTGTTAACTAACTATTAAACCTAATTAACCTGCTAATTAATCTAACTAAACAGTTAGTTAGTTAGTTAGACAATGACATGCGGGACCCACATGTCAGTTTGACCAGTCAACGGTCATAGTTGACTGCGAACGTCATGCTGACATCATGATGACATCAGCAGGCACTATTCTGGATAATGTTGAATTAAAATAATTAAATAAATTCTGAAAATGATTAAATTAATATAAAAGAAACCATAGATCGGATGGGAAAACTTTGTACATGAAAGTTGCTCAGAACGACGAGATGAATCCGGATACGCAGCCTGTTCGTCCGCCATGCATCCCTAGGATAGCAAACACGCAACTTTCCTCCTCTGATTCATCTGTCCGAAAACGTGAAACACCGGGGATATTTTCTCGGATGTTTCCCCCCTTTCACCGGTATCACCTCATACCACGTTAGGGCACCCCTAGCACCGCCACTTGTCATGTCATGCATCGCTATTCATCTGATTGCATTATATTCATTGTTTCTTCTCCCTCTTCTCTCTGATAGACAACGAGACTGACGCCGCTGTTGGTGCCCCGATTGACTACGCTGTTGACGACCCCTCTCTCTTGCCAGAGCAACCAGGCAAGCCCCCCCCCTTGATCACCAGATATCGCCTATTCTTCTCTCTACTACTTGCATTAGAGTAGTGTATCATGTTACTGCTTTCCGTTAATCCTAGCCTGATGCATAGCCTGTCATTGTTGCTACAGTTATTGATACCTTACCCGCAATCCTAAATGTTTAGTATAGGATGCTAGTTTATCATCAGTGGCCCTACATTCTTGTTCGTCTGCCATGCTATACTATCAGGCCGTGATCACTCGGGAGGTGATCACTGGTATATATATATATATAGTGGCACTATTATGATCATGGGATTAGAATAACTATTTGGATCACAGCAGCCCTATATAGGACCCTCCCGAACTTCCCTGAACTGCCCGGCCCGACCCGAGTCGCCCCGACAGGATCCACCCGATCCGAGACGCCTCGACAGGATCCACCTGATCCCCTCGATCCCGAGCCGCCCCAGCCCCCCTCCTCGCCGCTCCTCCCCTCCTCGTCGCCGATCTTCGTCGGATCCGCCGCCTCCTCCCCGTCTACAGCTCCTGGCCGGCCGGATCCGCCGCCTCCCCTCCTTCCCCAGCTCCTGGCCGGCCACCGGCGCGGGCGAGCGAGCGACGGCAGACGCCGGCGCGAGGGAGCCCGCGTCGCCTGGACGCGGCGAAGCCGCCATGAACTTCAGGAAGCCGCATCCTCGTCCCATCGTCACCGCCCGAAGCCTTGGCAGACCAGATGACGGCCCCGACGCAAGCAACGGCGAGCGGCGCGACCAACGGAGCAACTCCTCCGCGGAGGCGGAATCGGCTGCGCCCTCAAATTCAGCGGCAGAAGTACATGAACTTCCTCCCAATTTTGCCTTCTTCTTCAATCTTGCCTTCTCTGACCTTCTTGCGTTGTGTGCAGATGAACTTCGCGCCCCCTGCAAGACATGGATTGCCATGGAATTCCTCTACTACCTTCACGACGAATTTTTCTCAAGGTGGCCTATCAGCTGCTGGAAAAAGATTGGCTGGACTTCTAGCCAGGGTATGGTTGAACTTCTTCCTTCCTTCGGTTTGTTATTTGCCTACAACCATGTGAAGTTCAGGTGGTGTGTGAGCCTCAGTCCAGGCTACAAAAAAACATCATTGTAAAAATCTGCCTGCTTACAGCCATGTGAAGTTCAGGTAGTATGTGAGCCTCAGTCCAGGCTACAAACACTATAAAATCTGCCTGAATTCACATTCACATGTGAAGTTCAACTAGTAAGTGTGCTAGAGTTCAGGTTGGTATGTGTCTGGCTCTGTGCAAAAAAATAAAAGGAAAATAGAACATGCATGTGATATGACATGAAGGTCAGGTTGGTATGCACTAGCAGTCCAACCATTCAAAAACTCATGAAGGTTCAGGTTTTTTAATTGTAGACAGTATTTCCCCTTTACAAAACAAGAAGTTCAGGTTGTGGAGAGTGCTCAGTCCAGGTACATATAAGTAATCAAATATTGTAGAATTAAAAAACAGGATGTGAAGTTCATTATGTGAAGGGTGCTCAGTTCAGGTACCAAGGCATTGGCAGATGCTCAGCTCAGTGCATAGTGTGATGGCTCTCACCACTTTTATATGAGAAGTTCAGGCTGTGAATAATGCTAAGTTCAGTTACAAATGTATATGCAGATATAACTTGTGTGCTAATACACATTTTTTTCTTTTATGACAGGAAGACGATAGACGCATGAAGAAGCTTAGAAGTTCCTAGCAGCAAGTGCACAATCCAAAGCCTGTACGCGTTGCACCACCCACTCAATAGGTCACGCCTCAAACGCACCAACAGCATTACCAACCTGCTCCAGACCAAAAATGGATGACACCCGAAACACACGGATACTTCCAAGATGCTGGGTCACAGCCCTATCCGCACAGGTTTGCGCCTCCACCTAATTGGGTGACGCCGGAAATCCCCCGCGGATTCTTTGTATCCACCAGCAGACTCCCAAGCACGCCGATGGAGGAGGGGGTTAGCTCAAGTCCTGTGTGTAACTCTGGAGGTTATCCTGGTGTGCCTCATCAATGCCAAAGCGAAGCAACTAAACCGGATCCCAGGACAAATCCAACAGCAACACACACGCGGAGGAGAGTGATATGCACACTACCACCGTTTGATCCTCCTGCTGCTCCTACAGGTCAGAATTCTATGGGGCATAAGGTAGATGGATTGCTTCACAAAACAAAAGAGCAAACCAAGACTAGGATCGCAATACCTCCACAACCACCTCAAGCAAAAAGGACGCAAACAAGAGAGAGGCCATCTTCAGCCCTCCTTCCTCCTCGTGATCCACTGCTGCATCCTGCTATGATTACTCCGCCATGCCCCATCCCAGAGGGACAGCAGCCGACACCGGCGGAGTTGCGATCATACACGCACGTAAGTGAAACAAAAAATATTTATATACGCATCTTGTATTATCTGCACATTTTCTGCTCCCTCCAGAATAACAAGTTCATAAACTGCATTTTAACGTGCTGTTTGGATTAATTTTTTTTCTTTTTCTGCAGATGCCGGATCTACCAGATTATCTAATACCAAGACTAAAGATGCGATTCAAAGATGTAGAGAAAGCAAGGGAATTTTATAACAGATACGCCAGGCACGCTGGTTTTGGAATCAGGAAGACGGGTGGAAATGACAACCACAAGTATTTTGTTTGCGCCTTCCAAGGGATACACACATCTTCTGTTTCAGAGGCCAACAGGAAGCGAAACAAAACATTGCAGAGGACGGGCTGCAATGCAAGAATGAGGGTGAAGGTGCATGAGGATGGCACATGCGTGGCAGTGGACATTGAGTACAATCATAATCACCAGCTCATGCAAACTGATGACATGCTGGTATTCTTGCACTCACACAAGAATTATGACCCCACTATTCTGGAGTATGTAAAGCTCCTGCAGTACCATGATGTCAAGCACACAACAATCATGTCCATGCTATCTGAAAATGAAGATGGAAGCTACTTCCTAAGCATGACCAGACGAGACCTGCTAAACCAGTAAGTATTCAAACACCCACATGCTGCAATGTAAAAAAGCATCCTAGCTCACAACCAATTTGATAGCAAAAATAAAAAATGCATGTTGGCGTGTGATTTGCAGGAAAGCCATGAATGCAAGGAAAGAAGATCTGGATGATGTATTAAAACTTGTTTCATTCTTCAAAGACATGAAGGCAATAAATGATGAGTTCTTCTATGACATCCAAGTGGACAAGGACAAGTCAATTAAAAACATTTTCTGGTCCAATGCAAGCTGCCAAGGAGCCTACCAAGACTTCGGTGATTGCGTAACATTCGACACGACTTACAAGACCAACAGATTTCATATGCCCCTGGGAGTGTTTGTTGGAACAAACCATCACTTGCAGTCAACGATATTTGCCGTTGCCCTGATAAGAGACGAAGATGCAAAGTCATTCAAGTGGCTGTTCGATACATTTCTACGGTGCATGAACAACAAGCACCCAACTTGCATTCTCACAGGTGAGTTCAAAAAAAAACTCCTCAAGTTTCATCATCTTTTCAGTCTATGTATGGGTCTCTGTTGGTTGGGTACATTTGTTTTTTTTGAAAAATATGTAAAGAATGAAGTTCAACCACTGTTAGCGCAGAAGTCCAACTAGCAAATACAAGAAAGCAAAATTATCTGTCACATGTTTAGAAAAAAATTAGTTATGAATGTGAAGTTCAAGTACATGAATCATAGAAGTTCAAGTACATGAATCTGTTAGATAAAAATATGTAGCATGTTCAGGAAAACATAGTTATTTATGTGACGTTCAATCACTGCTACCACAGAAGTTCAACAACACTGCTGTAAGAAAAATTTTGAGTGTGACACTACCAGTTTGTCCTACTACTAACTGTGAAGTTCAAGCACTGGTACCACAGAAGTTCAGCAACACTGCTGTAAGAAAAAAAATACATGTGACATTCTTAGATAGCCATACTACTAGATGTGAAGTTCAATTACTTGTGCAACACAAGTTCACCATCAGTACAAAAAAGAATCAAGTTTCAATTTTTTTAATTCGATCAGACCAGTGCCCATCGATGGCGAAAGCTATACCGCAATCATTTCCAAACACCATCCACAAGCTATGCCGTTGGCACATATTGAAGAAGTACAGGGAATACCTCGCGTTGCTGTACAAAAAGTATGATACACTCAAAGAGGAGTTCACAGCTATATTGAACTGGCCGCTGATGCCAACGGAGTTTGAAGATGCCTGGGCTGAACTCGTGCACAAGTACCACCTGGAGAACGACCAGATGATGATGTAGCTCTGGAGTGATAGGAAGATGTGGATCTCGGCATATTACAAGAACATTTTCTGTGCTAGAATGACTTCCACACAACGAAGCGAGAGCATGAACCACGTGCTAAAGAAAGGGTTTGTCAAGGGGACCCAGAACCTACACAAGTTTGCTAGGCGGGTCAATGCTTGCATACAAACTCGGATGCAGAAGGAGAACGAGCAAACAATGACCAGCATGGTATGATGACAAGTACAAAAACACCACCATCATGTTCTGTTTACCTTCAACATGTGCACTTTCAATTTTAAAAACCTATGATTCTGCTTCGACTAATATCTTACTTTTTGACATGTGCAGACCAATCCTATGACAAAGACAACTTACGGCTACGAGGAAGACATGTCTATCAAGTACACGAGAGCCGTGTACAATGAGTTGAGGAATAGGATGAGAAAGGCCACGCTATTTCGCACAAAGCGTACAGCAGAGCCCACTAAGTACCTTGTGTACTACCACAACAAGCCTGGCCATGATGATGAAGAAAGATTTTCATGGTCAAAGCATGAATTCCAGGTTGTAGCTGACCCAGACAATGAAATATACGAGTGTGAATGCAAGCTCTGGACACACACAGGTGAGCGGGAAAACAAACTCATTAAAATAGCTAGACTAGTAGTATCATATCAAAATTTATGAAACTCATTGCTGGCTCACAAACTATGTATTCTGCATTCATCACAAAATGCAGGCCTGTTTTGCCTTCACATCATGAACATACTGGACTACCTCAAGCCTGACAAATTTCCAAACAAGTATATCCTCAAACGGTACACAAAGACTACAAAATCACAGCCAGCCTTTGATACAAGAGACTACAACACAACCGCATCGGATGGCAGCTCAAGGCTATCGAAGCAAGACATCTTGCTGCAGCTGAATTTGATGGTTAACAAGAAAGCGATGAGATGTGACCAGCAGTATGACAGAGCCTACTATGTTCTCAAGAGGCTCGTGGAAGAGCTTGATGCAATACATTCAGCAAATCGAGTGGATGCTGACAAAATGATGGCTGAGGAGGACGCTGAAATTGAAGATGACCTTCACTATTATGTAGCTGAAATGCTCAACGCCGCCGCTGAAGCCAACCAATGCAAGCAGGGTGATGGCCAATCAATGGAGCAGCGACAGCAAGAGACGATGAAACTGCTGCTGTATTCTGAAACAAAGGGTAGGAAGAAAATTACAGCAGCAAAGAAAAGTGACAAGAGAGCGCAAATAAAGGCACCGCCTCCAGGAAGAGTCGTGGTGCTCGATGAGAATGGAGTGCCACTTGGACACAGGAAATGTAGTGTGTGCAAGCAGGTTGCGGGACACAACAAGCTGACCTGTCCAACACTCTTGGAAAGAAACAATGCCGAGGAGGTCAAGCAAACCAAAGTTATGGAACAAAAGAATGGACCACACCCACAGAGAGCAAGCACCAGACTTTGTAGCATATGCAAGGAGTATGCACCACATAATGCAAGAACATGCCCAAAGAGAGCAGATGCTGAAAAGACAAGCAAAAAGTCAGAGAAGAAACAGAAAGCAAAACCCAGAGCCAGCAACAAGAAAGAGGTGGAAGAGGAAGACGAAGACGAAGACACCGTCGAAGAAGAGGAAGAGGAAGACGAAGACACCGTTGAAGAAGAGGAAGAGAACAATGAAGAGGAAGAGGAAGAGGATGATGAAGAGGAAGATGAAGAGGAAGAGGTACATGTCAAGCAAAAACCTATACAACCAAAGCCTAGGAGGAGCGCAAGGCTGATGAACAGTTAGAATAGGTCAATTAACACAACGCAAACTTATGTCATGTCAATGTCCAGAAATATTATGTCATCCCCTTTTACTGTTGAACTTTTGAAGAAGTCCTGGTAACATACAATGTGAAGTTCACGTAGTACTACTGCAGAAGTCCTGGTATGTTATGAGATGAAGTGTTGTGCTGATGATGTACTGCATGAAAGAGCAAGCAGTAATAAAATGAAAAACATACACTGTGAAGTTCAAGTAATATTACTGCAGAAGTCCTGGTATGTTATGGGATGAAGTGATGTGCTGGTTTGCATGAAAGTCCAAGCAAGAACAAACATGAAAATACATATACTGTGAAGTTCAAGTAAGCTTACTGCAGAACTACTGGTATATTACGGCAGGAGGTGCTCATGTTGTATTCCATAAAAGTGCAACCAGCAAATAATTATATAGTATTGAAGTTCAGGTCAATTTATAGAAGAAGTTCTGGTATACAAAATCGATGTTAAAATAAAGTTTCACCGCATAGCATAAACTAAGGTTAGCAAGCCTAAGACAACGCGTTCAAATGTGAATTTCTGCTTGGATACGTGCAGAAGTTCATGTACAATGCCGACAAAAGATAAAGAAACGTCAACAATATTTCTGCACGGATTTACATATGAAATACGTTCGCACTTGAAAAAACACAAAAAAAACAAATATAGATTC
Organism: Triticum urartu; assembly: GCF_003073215.2. Classification (NCBI taxonomy): domain Eukaryota; kingdom Viridiplantae; phylum Streptophyta; class Magnoliopsida; order Poales; family Poaceae; genus Triticum; species Triticum urartu. The sequence continues at coordinate 587,731,094 of NC_053023.1, read as the reverse complement.
TACGCAAAAGCATACATTTTGGTTGGGTTGAACATTACCAATACATTACACAACACAAAATATCCTCTCCATCTGAAACCAGCAGCCCAGCCACATCTCAAAGCAGAAGTTCAAGTCTACGATCATATGTTGGGAGCCCGAAAATAAACAACACAAAAAAATCAAGCAGTTCAAACAAAAACCATGGCAGAAGTTCAGGTACATCTATCGGGGCAAAAACATTCAACACATTGATACTGAAAAATGACGCAGTGCATTGAAATTCACAAAGCCAAATCATTATTCACACCAAATGCATTTGTCCACAAACATCATAAGTAATAGTGCTGCACCTATAGATACACAAATCACTAAAAACATTCTTACAACCAAATCTTTACGGAATTGTTCCAATCATTATCAAACCTAAAAATCTGTACGAAATCAAATCTACTATGAAACTAATGCTTCGAATTCACGGGCCAAAGGACTGGATCTCTTTAGGGAGCTCCGAACGCACGACTTCATTCTTCTCACTAAAAATCAGAGTGTGCATGAACTCAGCCTTCCAGTCATCTGCAACAGCCTGCAAACAAAGAAAGTTGAAAACGATGGTTTAGTAACGGATATCTAAAACCAAAGCAGGAGCGTCCCAGCAAAAACACACAAAGAATAATCAAAGGATGATGAGACGAGAACAAAGACAGAACATACTTCCACATCACCAAAATCTTCAACAACCTCATCGCCATCATACGAAGAGCTGAACTTCACGGCAAAGAAACCACAATCATTACTCTTCTGCTTCGGAACGTCGATGTAAGTCGGCCTCTTTGCAATAGTCACCCAGTTAGGCTGCTTGCTCGCCTTGTATGCTGCCTTGCCGTACACCTCCTCGAGCAACCCTACAAATCTCTTCATCTGCCGGAAATAACAAAATTAGACGAAGTCAAAAACATGTTAACCAAAATAGTTAAGTTTAGGTACATAAAAAAGCGACACTTGCAAAAGATCCACCTAAAACAAAATAGCAGAAATTCAACTTCTAAATGACAGTCAGTTCAAGCAGTATTACCAAAACAGAGATAGCAACATATTTTGTCAACACAAGGCATAATAAACTTCGTGTCAAACAAGAGAATGTGAAAGGAGGATCAGGCTAAGAAACACTCATGATATTTTGGCAGTCCCCGTGGAAACACGATCGCGACGTTTCCATATTATCATAAGAAAGTGAATCAAGGATGTCAATGCTCCCACGATATCTATTCACCACGTACACACTGTAGTGTGCCATTGTGCCAATTGGCTTGAATAGAATCAAGAAAACCTGCCAAGAATGAAAGGACCGGTGAACACAAACTATAAAAGCATATGTTCTGAAGAACAGGCATGAACAAAAACTTCTTGACAAACTCAGCAAAAGGATGCACATGAAATTAAAAAAAAGTAAGGGTTATGAAAACCTAACCAGCTTTGCGTTAAGAAGGTCTTCTTCCTTGCGAACAAACATTGGGAGGAGACCAGCAGATTTTTTTGCATCAAACTTTGGAACTGTTGCACCGAAGAAATCATACTCCAGGCAGTACTGTGCATTCACAAAAACACAATTAAAACACCTCCCAAATGCTACTACAACAAAACTAAGGCAAAAAGAAGGAGATAGAGGTGCAAAGAACTAAAACCTGTATGAAGTAGGGACTAAGTACAACCCTGTCAGCACTAGAGAATATCTCAGCGGTCTCCGGCTTATCCTTCCACAAATTTATGAGATAATCCATTATGTCTCCTTCCATCTGCTGCCCTTCACCGAAAAGCGTATAAAGGACACGTCCTGTGAGGTCAATCACATTCCCAGGGATGGTAAACATACAGTAGCTTGTCCTGCAGAATACAAAAGGATGGTAAAAAATATTAGAAGTTCAGATACAACAACAAACAGAAGTTCAGACAAATATAACTCAAAAGGCAAGAGGAGACATAAAACAGAAGTTCAGATACTACAACAAAGGCCGTTCAGACAATACAACTACAGAAGTTCAGACACTACAACTACAAGACAAGGGAACGACAGATGAGGGTAACTCACTCAGAATACTTCTCCACACCGTCTTTACTCAACACATACAGTTTCAACTTCCGGGCCTCGGATAGATGAGGGTAACTGTATTTTTTCAGGGGAGCGACAGGAGAACGCCACTTCAAAGGCAATCTTGCTGCTCTCTTGGAGGAAGTTATGTTCCCAGACTCAACTGCCAGTTTCCTCCTGGTGATCACAACATTCTGCCCACCTCTACCAGCAACAGTACCAGCAGCAGATTTAGCATTCTTCGGGTAAGCAATCTTCTCAAAATCATCATCAGACGAAATCGCTTCTGCTTCGGCTGCTTCGACTGCATCAGCCTTCCTGTAGCAAGGGGTTTTTGGAGTACCACGAATACCACCAGCCTGCTTCCCCAACTTGGAAGGAATAAGGGTCCGAGGTCTATCATCTTCTATCGGAGTTGTACTCACCGGTTCCTCCCTAGGCTGGTATTCCTGTGACCCGAGGAATGAGTAGTGGTAATCGGTCAGCTCCAACGGTTCCACTGTCAAAGAAAAAAGGAAGAGAAAAAATCACAATTAAATACAACTGAAGTTCAGGAACATCACAATGTGCAGTCCAACTAATAAACTTGACATGGTTACTGCTCAAGCTGGCCTAAAAAAATTAGTTGCAGTAAAAAACTAAATGAAGTTCAGGCACAACCAGAGGAACAGTTCAAGATAAAACGATGAACTGTAAATCATTCAACTACAGCTAACAAAACCATAGAGAGGCATCATCTCTGAAGATCAATTATAAAAGAAAATGCTCATGTGCATTTAAGCAAAACAAAACACACAAGCAAAATTAAAAAAGATAGAAATGAAGTTCATGTATAAAGAAAATGCTCCCCTCCTTCCGAAACCAGCGGCCCAGCCAGACCTCAAGCAGAAGTCAAAGCTCAGAGAAAAAACATGAAGTTCAGGTAGAATAAAAGATGCAGTGCAGGTAAGCAGTACAAGTTCCAAAATACTTACATGTGTAGTAGCCAAACAGAGCTTGGAAGTCTGTCTCAAACAGGTCAGAAGAAGCGATTGAGTACAGCCACGTCTTCCTGATATCCCCGATATTCTCATGGGAATAATTTGCAAGAACCCGTCATGATACGAATTAACATTCATAAGCATGAAGAATCCGCAGTCGATACTGCCATCAAACGAAGTAAAAGAAATAGTGTTAGGACAGAAAAAGAAAGCCAAACGAATTAAACACGTCGCAGCTTAAGTACAACTACAGTTAAACAGATGTGATAAAGAGAAAAAGCCGAACTCATACTTGTTTTGCTGCTGGGGGACATCAATCCAATCCAGAGCGAAATTGTCGATGCTAATAGGACGAAGGGTGTCTCCCTGTCGTTGCTTGCATCCTTCCAAAGCCTCTTGATGTTGTCGGTCATCCGTCGAAACAGGCGTACCGCACATTCATCTTTTGGTCCATAGTAGGAATCGAGAAGCTGGAACCTTGAATTCTTTAGGTCAAGGAATACCGACACCCAATGACCGACACCACCCATGGAAGCAGGAACCTCAGGCGGGTCAAAAGTAGGGAAAACAACCTGAAGCATCATAGACACACGAATCATTAAAAAACGATAATTAATATCAGAACGGTACAAAAGAAAAATAAATAAAATATTAACATAGTGGATCGCACTGCAAAACTAATACAAAGGCAAAGAACAAGATATTGCATACCGAATCATGTGCATCCATGCTATCTGGACCACTCGCCATGAAGTACTTCCTCACACGGGAATCAAATTGACCTCTAAAAATCTTGTCCTGAAATAATGCAGACAACACCAACATATGAAAAAATGCAAAAATGAGACGAACAAGTTTTAACTAAAATGGTAAGGACACAAAGACATATTTGCTACCAGGGATGGTTGACTTACACAAACCCAATGCGGCAGGATGAGTTTATCCGATCCCTGGTACTTCGCACGTAGACAATAGAGTGCACACTCAGCCACATTAGATGTAAGCATTCCGCGAGGACCAAAAGATGTTGCGACTTCTTGAACAGTAGCTTCACACTCCTTGTTTTGGAACATAATCATTTCTCTAAAACAAGCAAAATAGAAATAAAAACAAGTTCAGCAGCAGGAACTCAGGAAGTTCATAACACATGTTAGCAAAGAAGTTCAGCTATATCACAACAGGCAGTACAGTGCAAAAGAGGCCAGAAGTTCAGCGCCAGAGAAGCAAAAAAACAAGAAGTTCAAGTACATATAGTTGAGAAGTTCAGGTATGAAACAACGGGCAGCTCACAGGGGGTACATGGATGATGTAAATGTTGAGCAGCTGCACTCACCTCTTGGAACGGTCGTTCCTAAGCCTAGTTACACTATAATAAAAGTCATCAACCTTCTTTCGCACGACATCAAGGTCACTATCTGCTCACCAAAAAGAAAAATATCAAGTAACAGCAACACTCAAAGCACATAGATTCACGACAGTTTCAATTAAGACCAACATTCGAGCACAAACATTCAAAACATAAGCACATCTCAGCTGCTACATCAGAAAGGATAAAACACAGCATCATAGACATCACAACCCATGCATTACGAACCTCCACCCACATAGAAAACAGGTCCACTTAACATTCTTTACAACCCACACGACAAAACAACAAAACCAGAAGTTCAACTTAGACAACACAGGCAGTTCACATGGGATATCATGGACTAAACCAAACAACAAAGAGGGAAGGGAATGGGGAAAGAAGAGAGAAGCATGCTCCTCTCTTCATGGATCCTTGCCTAGACCAGTGGCAGCACTGGAATGATCAACCTCCTCTCCATAGCTATCGCTTTCCATATCTTCATTGTCGTCTCCAGAAGACGTTGCAGCGTCATCAGCAAGGACACCAGCAGCAGCTGGAGCAGCTGGAGAATCTGAAACAAGAAAAACTTTTGGTTGTGCCTGTACAGCATTAACATCAACTGATGGCTCTGCTGCAAGAGACTTCTTCGGGCTTGCAGCAGCACTACCACCAGTTTCAACAGCAGACTCAACAGCATCTTTCCCCAAAATGATGTCTCCAGTTGTCTTGCCCTGATCAGCATTTGAAACCTCGGCGACAATGGACGACTGAGGTTCAGTCAGGACCACCCCATCGGAGCAGCCGGTGCCTGAGACGGACATGTCTGCAACATTCTTGGAGGAACACTAACATCATCATTCTGCTGCTGCAAAAAGAAACATAAAAGTCATTACAAAGGGCTGACTGAACCTCATCCACAGGAGCAGCAAGTCCGTCTCAGCGGCAACAAGACAAATGGACAAGAAAAATGGTACCTCATTTTCACTGCCATGAACCTCATCAACTATTACGCCACTAGCCGGAGCAGGTTCATGCACAGGGGCAGCCTCATGCACAGGAGCAGCTTCATGCGCAGGTAAAACATCCTCCTCAACCCTAGCATCATCATCAACAGCCTAAAAAAATCATTTAGAAAACAAATACCTAATCAGCAGAAGTTCAGATTGCACAATCACAGAAGGTTAGCTATCACAACTAACACATAATGGAAGTCCTGATACAGTAAAAATAGCAGGTCAGATATCAAACTACTCTAAGATACAAGAGGGAACAAAAAAGGATCAGTCATCGAAGTCATGGAAGTTCAGGTGTTGTAGCAGCTTAAGTTCAGGTTCAATAAACAGATAAGGTCACCTAGGAACACTAGTGCTAAAAAGAGACAGTTTACGACACATCAAATCAACAACGCTCACCTATGACCACAAACAGTAATAACTGAAAGCTAACATTTAACATTGAACATTAGTGCAAACCTCTTTGGTATGCTCCACATGACCTCCTTCACGACCCAAACGAACAGAATCCTGCCTCTGAATCTGTCTCACAACAACACTTGCCTCATCTTCAAAAGGCTTGCAACGAGCATCCTGCATTTCCTTGAACAGCACAACACTACTCCGGAGGTGGGAAGTGGTCTGACGAAGCTCTTCAAGAAATTTAGCTTCAATACATAAGACCTCCTTCGAAGACTCAGCATCAAACCCGTGCCCGGGAGGAAGAATCCCATCAACACGACTAAGACGTTCAGCAGTCGAAGGAACACGAGCCAACTCCCCACAAACAGTTTCAAGAAGACTGTCAATCCTAACCAGAGAAACATTGGCAGCTTCAAACAAATCCTCGCAAGAAACGCCACCTGCAGCACTCACACGGGCAGAAGAACCTCCTGGATCTACAGGGGGGCACCGGTATTAACATCCCGGGAGAATTCAAATCTTGGTGAACTTCCACTCCCTAGGCCGGTAGAACGAGGCATAGTTAGAACAGGACGTTCGATAACCCTAAGAACACAACCTCAGCCTGTGTCTTCCACTGCATACAAAAACAAAAGTCAACGCGTCAGAAAACAAATGAAGGAACATGGGAACAAAAAATATACAAGACAATACCAGAAGTTCAAGGTAAACTACACAGGAAAGAATAATGCATACAAACACTCACAGGCAGTCTCCCAAACACCCAGTTGGCTGGGTCATCATCACCTTTCATGACCAAGTCAGCCGCAGCAAGCTCAAGAAGCTTGGCCTGATCCATGAAATTGATGCGAGGGGTCCTCAAGTCAATATTAGGCGTCTTGCCAATGATAAGGCAGTCTAGATACATAAGAAGCGGCGCGATGGCACAGCCTGTGACAGCTTTTCCTCTGCTAGTACCTTGCTGATACCTAACAACAGCACTCCGAATATCTTCAACAACCAACTGGCAGTAGTCCATGTCTGCCATATCCTCAAACACAAGGTTCTCGGCCATTGCTGCCTCCCTGGACACTCGTGTAGACGTTCCAGGGATAACCACCTTCATGAAAACAATAAGGTAAAACACCTGAAGAGCAAGATCATCCTTCGTCTCATCCTTCACAAGTTCAGCAAGGATATTCCGCAAATCCTTTGTCTTGATGTCATCACTCCTAGCATACCCAAGCTTGCCCTTCAACCTCATAACAGCATCATCGAAACCATCATTCGAGGGCCTAGGGGGGGTACGATTACCTTGAGGGAACCCAAAGAGATGGTGAATAGCATCACTTGTAATACGTATAACCTTGTTCACCTCACCCATGTCCAAAATCATGGTTGAAGGGTCAATCCTCGTGTAGATGTTGCCCATCAAAGGACGAGAAATGTTGGAATCAACCTTCAAGTCAAACACACAACCAAAACCAGCCTTGATAACCCTCGTCTTGTGCCTATCTTGTAGCATTTTCGCACACGTCTTGACCTCTCCTAGTGAGCAGCGAACCGTCTTGTTAAAACGTTTCGCCTCACCTCCTCCTTGGCCACCTTCTTCGGGCACTTTGCCTCCTCTCTTCCTCCTATCAGGCCGCTGCACAAGCTGATACTGAAAAAAAATACATTGACAAGGAAAAAAGGCAGAACAATAAGACACACAACCTTCACCAAAATTCAACAAATGCCTACATATACGCACTACACCTCAGAAGTCCAACCATGTCTACATAGGCAGTACAACCATGTATGACCACAAGTTAACATGCTTTCAAAAATGTTGGAAATTTAAAAAGCAGAAGTCCAACTATGTACTCACAGGCAGTAATCAAAAACATGTATACCAACAAGTTAAGCTTATTTCTTCATGTATATACCCAGAAGTCCAACTATGTACTCAAAAGCAGAAATACCATAAAAGCAAAGCACATCGGCTAATTTATTCGTCTATTGAGATGGATCAGAAGGTCACCTATGTACGCCAAGGCAGTGCTAAAAACAATAAAACTACAGAAATAGCGACAAATGCTTGAAAAACAGTAAACATGAGACATTCATACCTGATTAGCGGCAGCATCATCATCGTCGTCATCCACATCACCAGCATTGAAATCAGCATCATCCTTGTCCTCTGGATTAACACGAGAACGCTTCTTCACACCCTTGTTGACCTTTGCAGGTGGAACCTTGCGCTTCACGCCGCATTTCTTCCCCTTACCAGATGCACCAGCACCAAGCGGAGAAGGTGTAGGTGCGGCAGTGGCAAGCACACGAGGACTACGCCGTGGCGTACCACCAACGCATAGCCCTTCATCTTCAACAACTTCTATAGGCCTTGAAACACGTGGGCTCCTCCGAGGAGTAACTTCACCAACTACTAGCTTCCTCGAAATAGTCTTCTTAATTTTCTTCTTAACAGGGACAACCGTGCCATCACTGCGACACGGCACGTCTTCCTCAACAGTGAGCTCAGCCACATGAACAGATCCAGGAACATCAGAACCTTTCTCAAGGCAGGCCGCCCTCTTCTTGTCAAAATCTTCTCGCTTCTTCCTCTTATGTTGCTCCTCCAATAGAAGCTGAAAAGGCACATCCTCGGGTTGCGTCACAGGTTCAGTGCCATCAACAGACTGCGACTGCGTCTCTGACATCTGAAGAGAGCACAAAGGATCCGGAATGGAATCACAACCTTCGACTGAGGGAGCCCCCTCCTCAGCTGCAGCAGGGTTTTCTGATAAACCCAACTCAGATAAAACATCATTGATGGTGTTCACAGCTTCCTCCTCTGTGGACACATCTGCAAAGAACACAAAAAATCGCAGCAAAAAATAAAAAAAGTCATGAACAAAAACAAAAACAAACGACATGAACAAGCTAAAAAAACATGGCTGAAAACTTTAGAATGAAAAGAAAAGGGGTTTCACATACTAGGTGAAGCAAGAGCTGCAGAAGCAAGATCCTCGAGGCTTGAAACATTCTCAAGGCTCGAAGCAACCTCAGCAATCAAAGTCAAAGGGATAATGGGTGACTTAGCCGCATCAGATATTGGAGCATCAGTATTAACCTCTGAAGTTCCATCTTGATCGCAGGCATTTTTTTCAGAACTATTCAACTCATCACCAACTACCAAAAATGCAAGTAAAAAGGCAGCTGAGTTCTAATGCACAATCCTACACCAAAGGGACTTCTACTTTGACAACAATGTCCAATAACAAGAAGTTCAACAATACCTAACAAAGCAGTCAACACAACAATCAAACTAAAATCTACACACTAACTATAAAAACAATCTACACTCAGAGGGGCTACTACATAAAACATGAATGTCCAGAAGTTCAACGATATATAACAGAGTAGTAAACACAAAATGTGCATAACAGAAGTTCAACCAAATTTCATTATGAACAAACACTAATTAAAACCAGAAGTTCAACTATGTGACCCAAGCAAATAGCACATAAAAAATATGTAGCATGACCACAAATAGTACTCCACAGCCAAACTAAATATCAATAAATATGAATCATTTGGGAAGTCCAACAACACTTGGTGACATAGTTTCACCTGCAAATCATCAACTAAAAAGTAAGCAACACTCTACTAACTCAAGCTAAGGGTAAAAAAACATACACATAACCTTTCTTAGAAGTTCACACTAATAAGAATGGCAGTCCAACAAGAAAACTAAGTAAAAAGCATACACATACTCAAGCTAAGTGAAGACATATATAAGAATACTGCTTTAAAATACAAGATCCAACTACATTAAGATACCTGGAGAAGGTTTGGAAGCCATGACAACACAACCACCTTGACGAATGAAACTCCAAAGCCTAGAACAACCTACTAAAAACAGGGGATACAATGCATATAGTTAGCAGGTAGAAAATCATACAACAAATACAAAAAACAATTAAATGAAACCCTAGGATGAAACAACTAGATAATATCAACAAGTATGAAAACATGAACAGTAGCACATATAGGCAACCACAAACAAAAAAAGAATCCAGAAACTAACTAGCATGTCACAGACACAATCTAGACTTCAAAATCAACAATACAAAATACAATTAGATACATCAGATTCAGCGTGAACCATCACACCACACCCTCTCTCACATGCATCAGAATGTTGAAATCACCAAAAGGGGAAATGAAAAATCCAATCAACTCTGAACGGAGAAATAGCACACACAAGCATCTCATAGACAAATCTGACCACAGGGGAATGGAATCCACCCACCACACGCACAAGAACCCTACCTAATCTCCCAACAAACCATCAGAAGAAGGGGGTAGCACGGGGACGCGAGAGCACACAGGAGGCGGACTCGACAGATCTGGCGAAACTAAAAGCAAGCATTAAGGGGGGGCAGCATTTGTACCTCTGGAAACAACCCCCGCACACACAAATCCGCGGCGGTTCTTCCACTCCCCACGACGCCACGCGCACCTTGCAACCGCGCAGGCAGTTGCCGCCCTCGCTTCAGAGCAGAATAGAGCGGGCAGGGCGAGGGGGAGCGGGGCGTGGGGGAGAAATAGAAGCGGGGGCCTGCGCCGGTTACTCCAGCACGAGCGCAGGGGAAAGGGGCGAAGAAATCGGGGGAGTTGGAGGCAAGGAAGGCAGCGGAGCGACGGAGAGGGGGAAGAGAGCGAGCGACAGGGGGACAGGGGATTTCTGACAGGTGGTGACCAGCGAGATGCTCACTTAATGCCTATCTTTCATGGGAATTGCAGCGCCATTGAATTTACAGTTTTACCCCCTACTCATTATAGATAAATGAATGAATGCACCATTTGAATGCATCTATTATAGTGAGATAACTTCACACAACAAAAATGCTGATATCCTTAAAACCAAAAATATACGGCAAATGCACTACCAAAGGAAGAAAAATACATACATAAATATGCACTTAAAAAAACAACACAAAGAAGTTCAAAAAAATAAAGAACAGAAGTTCAAGTACTCTAATAAAAGAAGTAACGGCATAAGAATAAATAAACCCTAAGAAACAAAAAGTAGAAGTTCAAGTACAAAAACAGATGAAGTTCATATATAACCCTAAAACATAATAACCCTAAACCCTAAAAACCCTAAGATAGATAGTGGGGTCACGGATGTGACGGACTCGCCTCCGCATGCGACGACGCGGCACGCCGCGCCGTCGCCTGCTCCGGCTCGTTCCTGTCTCGGCCTCGCAGGGGGGAGGGGAGGGGGGTCCAGACCCCCCCTCCCCCCCTGCTCGGCCTCGCGCTACCGCATTGCTGCGTGCTACGATTTGATGGGACGCAATGCGGTTATTCTGTTTCCACCCCCACCGCACGCACCCTAAACCCTAAAAACCATAAGATAGATAGTGGGGTCACGGATTGCTTTATTACTTTGCAAAGAAGGAAAAAAGCAGAAGTTCACGTATAAAGAACATGGAAGTCCAGCTTCTACAAACGACACTTACATGATCTGGAAAAAAGTGCATGCATTCTTGGCCTAATCCCATAATTGCTCACGAGACAAAGGTACAAAAAGGAAGGAAACCAAACAAATAAAATATAGAGCACCATGCGCCTTCACCTTGCAAATGTGGAACGTAATCTGGAAAACCAGAAGTGCAACCATTAATAAAAAAAGAGAAGTCCAGATCTTACCAAAGATAAGTGGATGATCAAAAAACTATACCAAAACATAGACTAAGGGAAAAAGAGGATGCATGTTCCTGTAGGTCCAGCTCCACGCTTACACACTAGCTGTAAAAAAATTGCAGAAGAAACTCTAGTAAGGGTTCCTGTTACAAAGCACTGGCTGCATTATCTTACAGCGAAAGAAAAAAGAAGAAGTTCAGGTATGACAACGCAGAAGTCCAGCACAGAAACTCGGACAGACCCAACAGGATCCACCTGATCCTCCCCCCGATCCCGATCCCGAGCCGCCCCAGCCCCGACAGGATACAACTAAGGAAAAGAAGAAGTTCAGGTATGAAAACGCAGAAGTCCAGCTTGTACGACAACCATTAGAAGATCTAGAAATAATGAACAAACGAATTCGTCCGAAGCATAAAATCATCTCCACAAGATTGCAGCACGTCCGCACCCCCTTGGAGATGATCTGGCAACTACCTTTCGACAACTGAAAGGACCAGAGGGCAAATTTCAAAACCGCTTTTTTCATGTGCAGAAACCCGCAGGAGTGCCAACATCAAATCGCTAGAAATCAAACCATAAGGACCCTCACGATTAAAATTTAAGGATTAGTAAGCCTCGAATTTCACCAAAGTACGCAAATCAGGCAGCAAACTTTAAAGAAAAACGAGAAATCAACAGAAGCGCAGGTTGCATCTCGGGCGGATGAAGATCACGGGCGATTTCAAATTTGTTTGAAATAACTAAGAATTTGTGCTCCAAACTCGTACTAAATCCTAATCCCCATCGTTCCAGAACTTCGACAACATCCAAAACATGCATTAAACTTGTAACAGACACAAGTTCATCACGACCCCGAGAGCAAATCCGCCCAAGTGCTAGAATCCGAATCAAAACAATCATTTAGACTCTAAAAACCGTGTCCACATTACACTTGCATCACAAACAACACGAATGACCAGACAAAATCGCGGTAGAAGCCACGGTTGCGAAGATAGCCCGAAGGTCAGGTTAGTACACAGGGAAGTTCAGGCGCGTTATTCAGGCAGTTCAGGTTGTGATCAGAATATTATTCTGATCCCGTGATCAGAATAGTGTTTATGTATATATATATGCATAACGTGTACAATGTGTAGTATCGTAAAATACCAGCAAACAAAAAATAATTAAAATGGAAAACACAAAATTAAATGAAAAATAAATCATAAAACCAAAAAAAACCCAAACATTTTAGTACCGGTTGGTGTTACCAACCGGTACTAAAGGGCTCCCGGCCCCCGGAGCTGGCTCGTGCCACGTGGTTGCCCTTTAGCACCGGTTCGTGCTGAACCGGTACTAAAAGGGGGGGCCTTTAGTGCCCACACTTTAGTGTCGGTTGTGGAACCGGCACTAAAGGGCCTTACGAACCGGTGCTATTGCCCGGTTCTGCACTAGTGCTCCCACGAGAGAAACGACACCGTAGTGTAACCATCGTCCGATTTGAAACACCAAATCCTAGGGTTTCCCCCGGAGTAGCGTGTGTGGGTCGATAGTAGTTACTCGACAATACCTCCATCAAGGTAATGACACAGAACGCCGCCACCGCCTGCCGTCGGCTCGGTTTTCACCGGGAACTATGTCTCCCCGACTCACAACCGGGACTAGATGAAGTATCTCAAGATCCGACCACCCAGCCTCTGGCCGACCACCTCCGACGGAGGAGATGACCACCACCACCGGTGCACCGGCCAGAACAAATCTGACCGGAGGTGCCCCCGAGCAGTCCACCGGGCCCTCCACGCCGCCGCCGATCCAAAGCCAGATGACTCACCTCTGCAGCATAAGTCGTCGGCGCTCAAACCAGGCAAGCCGCCGCTCGCCGCCGCGTATGACCGGGCTGCCTGACGCGTCGCAGTCCTCGTCGCCCGTAGCAAGGCAAACCGCCGTCGCCATAGCCATCGCTGCCGCATCGGATCTGACGCGCCTCCACACGCACAAGGGCTCCGCACCACCCGTGAGACGCGCGAGAGGGGAGGATCCCCGCCACCGCCATCAGCCCCCGAGCGCATCACGATGGCATCCTCCGACGGCAACGGGGTGAGGGAAGGTAGGTAGGTTCGGCCCCGGCGGCGGCTAGGGCTGGGGAACCACCCGAGCTATGAGAGATGCGACTTGTGTGAACTAGGTGGCCGGCGCGGTCACTCTGCCCCAGAACCGCGCCGCATAAGCCGACCGTGTGGTGAACCATCCAACCTTGTCCCAAGCCCATGTATAGGAGTCCACCGCATCCGACATTTGTACTGATGTACCAACAAGGTGTGAATTCGACAAAACCAAGTTATGCTTCCAATTTAGTCTCTTTTTCCAGTATTAGTCATCACCTACATTGCGCGTGCACGATCACTAGTTTCTAACCGGACACATTATTTTATAAACTTATTATTCACAAAAACTGTCGTAAAACTGGGTTTCCTAGAAATCGGCTAAAAAATCATTTTCTAGTTCTATCGCTAATTTTCAACTATTATTCAAACAACATGTGGAGGAAAGGCGTATTTTCGGGAGGAATAGGGCGAGCGTAGGAGGAAGGTCTATCCATCCGGAATTCAGGATCAACAACTGCTTGCTGACTAAAGATAAGATGACGGGAGAGTTTAAAAAGTCAGCACGCCGGCTGGAAGTCGTTCTCGCGGGCGGACACGAAATATCGCACGGTTAATATACGGAAACAAACAAGCTCATGGCGCCACGCTCCCCTCCCTTTTAAATGACGACGATACCGAGTGACCCACAAAAGTCCGGCCCGCCGGATCAGTGACCAACTGCTTCTGCGTGCCACGCGGAGGAACAAATCGGATCCCGCGCCGGTCTCACGTCTTCTGATCTACAAATACAAAATCGATCGACGCATCGAAACGCCATCGATACCATGGGCCAACGGAAGCTCCGTCGTTCCGGGGCCGCCTCCGCATCTTACTGCCCGATCAAGAAAGATCGTCGCCATTGTTTCTCAAAGAAGAAAAAGAAAAATCGTCATCATCACCGCCAAGTCGACAGCGGTGGCCTGACGGCGTCTCTCTCCGACGACGCGCTCGCCGACATCTTCACCCGGCTGCGGGACGTGGCGGCAGTGGTCCGCTGCGCCACCACGTGCCGGCGCTGGGGCCGCCTTGTGGCCACGAGGGCAGCCCTCATTTCTCGCTGCCTGCCACCCCTCGGCCGCTCCTTCCCCGACCTTGCCGTCGGCCTCTTCCACCAGGAGAAAGACTGGCCCACCACGCGCGGCAGGGACACGGCGTCGTCGCTACGGCCGTGTTTTGTCCCGACGGCCTCTAGCGCTCGCTTTCTCTGTGAGGGCCAGGAGCCTTTAGGTGTCGCGGGACCAGATGATGGCCACGGGCTACTCGACCACTCCCGTCCGGTCGCATCCCGGAACGGCCGCCTCGTTTTGGAGCTCCGGCGCCACCGGCGCCAGGATCGCGCCGCAGACGGCCTCCGGCTCGCCGTATGTAACCCAATGACGTCTGACAACATCGTTGTCGTCCCACCTTTGGTCTTAGTTGGCAAGAACAACACAAAGATACGGGACTATGGCTGCGCGTTGCTCACCAGCCACGACCTCTGTCCGCCAGGCTGCCTCGACTTCTTCCGTATTCTGCTCATCTACAACCACCACGGCGGCGGTGGTTGTCAACGGTGCTCCGGTGCTACTCCTCGAACACGGGTCGCTGGGGACCGGAGACTAAATCCATTGTCAAGATACCTAGTTCCAAGATCAGCAACATCGGCCCTGCCGTGATACACCGTGGGGTGGCATACTTGGCTCTCGAGCAGGGTGTGTTCGGGTGCGCCTGGATCGGATTGAGGAGGACCATACAATGGACATGCACCTCGTGCCGTGTGATACCTCAAAATTTAGTCCAAACAACCGCCTGATGGGCGTCTCATCGGACAATCGGCTTTTCTTGATGTATTGTTGTTTCAAAGCAATCCCAAAAATGAAAATGTGGAAAAAGCTCGTGCTGAAGCTAACCTATCTCGAGTTTGCACATGAAGATGACATCCACACCGCTAAGATATCTACCATTCATGAAATTCTGTCGATGAAGCAGATTGGGAAGCAGATGGAGGTGGCATACTACCCCCCTACGATCAAGCTGCGATGGTTTGGCGAGAAGAGTGGGATCTTGTTGTTCACCATGGGAGAGCGTAGCGGGCACAATGGCACCTATATGATGAACCTTCCGGAGCAAGTGGTTGACAAGGTGGCGGATGGTGGGCACTCGTGGAAGAACCTGCTCGGGTATGAGATGGATATGGCGGCGTACCTTGTCTCCGTCGGCCAAGGATCTTTCACTTGATTGAGCATATCGATGGGAGTCCGTCGCACATATGGAGTTCGGATGCAGCAAATGGGAGACAATTGTTGTATGGGATACATTCAACCGGTTTCGGTGGCGGTCGAATAATACACTATATGTAGGCATGTATTTCTCTTATAAGTGGTTGTGGCATTTATCTTCTTGGTGTGTTTGTGTTTTACTAAATGACATGACTCATATATTTGTTAAAGGACTCACTATTCACTGCACAACGACGCCGCATATACGCCCTCCCATATGGCGTCTTCACTACAGGAATCATGCAGTTTGCCGTCTGGCAAGGACATACGGCAAAGGTAGAATTACAGATGGCAAAGAGTTTGTGTCACTGGCTGACGACAAAGAGTGTCGGCAAAGCCAAAGCCGCAAAAAATACTTTGTCGTCAGCTTTTTATCGGGCAGACGGCAAAGATTTTGCCGTCAGCCAAACTGTGGATTTGTCGTCTGCCACCAAAATAACAGACGGCATAGAACGCGGTCTTTGCCGTCAGTCAATACGTTTTCTTTGCCGTTATCGGACTAAACTTGGCAAAGATTGTTTTTATTTTTTTAAGAAAATGACATCAGTCAATTTTTTAATGACATCAGTTAGAGCGTGCAAGTCGAGTTGCTCCTCTCGCCCGACAGCGCCGGAAGTCATCCAAGTCATGGCCATCGTTGCACGCGGATGTACGAAGGTCGTGGCGGTGCAGGTTGCTGCGGTGGTTAGCAACTCCGAGGGGGCTTCAGTTGTGGTGGAGGAAGGTCTTTGGTGGTCACGGCGGTGGTTGGCATCTCCAGCGAGGCTTTGGATTGCGGGGACCCCAGCTCGGATGGCTGCAGGAGGCGGACACCGGCGTCGTGCGGAGCAGGGCGGAGGCCACTGGAGTTGCGCGGAGGCGGGCGGGCGGTCGGGCGAAAGCGGGCGGAGTCCGCGGGGACTCCAGCTCGGATGGCTGCAGGAGGCGGACGCCGCGGCATGCGGAGCAGGGCGGAGGCCGCCGGCGGCGGTGAACTGCGAGGCAGCGACGGTTGGTGGAGTGCTGGTGCGTGGTAGATGGAAGCATGGGCGGGGGTGCGGGGCGGAGGCCGGCGGTGGCGGTGTCCTGCGAGGCAGCGGCGGTTGGTGATGCGTGGTAGATGGGAGCATGGGGTGGTTTCTATCCAGGAGCGTCTGCGCCAGAGAGAGAAGGTGGGGCCGGTTGCATCACATGGGGGAGCGGAGAGAGAACGTGAGGCGTCAGGCGTGGGAGAGAGATCCTAGGAGATCAATCCACGAGGTGCGGATCTTGCCACCTCATCGATCTAGGAGATCAATCCATGAGGTGTATTTGTTTGCTTTCCCGTCTGCGTTACAGACGGCAAAGAGCATACCTTAATGTCTGTAATAAAAAATACAAATGGCAAAGATCGGCAAAGCGAGTTTATTGTTGTTTGTGTTTCTTTTTCGCAAACGGTAAAGTGTATTTTGCTATTAGTTTTTTTTGTCATCTTATAATGACGGCAAACCCTTTCTTTGTCGTCTGACCAACAAAAAGCTAACGATAAGGACGTCTCCTGATGGAAAATTAGTTGTTTCTCATAGTGCTTGTAGCCTGCCATTACTGGAGCTGCGACTAAGTTTGAGAACCGCAATGCCCCTCTATCCTCCCGTACTCATTCATGCATGCATGCTCGAAAAATACCAAAATATTAGTTGGTAAGCACCAGAGTGCTTTGCGGAAGGGCCGGTCTTTAATGCTAGTTCAGTGTACGGCACGTCGATTGAACGCCCTAAGAGAACCTATAGTCATGCTCAAGCTCGATATATCAAAAGCTTTTGATTTGGTACAGTGGCCTTTCACTACTGCAGGATGCTGCTAACGTGACACTACAATTAAAGACTCTTCGAGAAACTGTGTGCGATGCAATAATCTCAAACGGTGGTGTATGAAAACCGTCAAAATGTATAAAACGTTTGCGAAGACAGATGCATCAAACACGGTTCAGATTTTAGTTGCGTGTGCGATGACGGGCATACGGTTCAGTTCAATTAACTGTTTGCGACGAGGAGGAATAAAAGAAACGGGCAGCCAGATGAAGGCGTGTGCGATACACAACATACGTTTCACTCAGATGAACTGTTTGTGATTAGGCAAGACAAAAGAAACGGGCAGCCAGATGAAGGTGTATGCGATATACAGCATACGGTTCACTCGGATGAACTGTTTGCGATTAGGCAACACAAATGAAACGTTCAGCCATATCAAGGTCTGTGTGATATACGCATGCGGTTCACTCGGCCTTTGTTGTCAGTGTGTGACCTCTGTGGCAACCGTTCGCTCCCCAGGCGCCTCTTCGTGTACCGTGGCAACTGTCCACTGCCTCTTCGCCTTTCCCTCTCGATTTGGAACTGATGTCGCACACTCTTCCTCCCTTCTCCATTTTCCTTCACCCTTTCTTCTGTCATTGTTCGATCGTCTTCTTCATGGAGGGAACAGGCCGGAAACGACCCCATTATTCTTTCCCCGATCTGAATGATGACGTGGTGAAGGAACTCATTGATCGGTGCGACGTCATCACCTCGGCTAGCATGGTAGGTTCGTGTTGGGGAACGCAGTAATTTCAAAAAAATTCCTACGCACACGCAAGATCATGGTGATGCATAGCAACGAGAGGGGAGAGTGTTATCTACGTACCCTCGTAGATCGCAACGGAAGCGTTGACGCAACGTAGAGGAAGTAGTCGTACGTCTTCCCGATACGACCGACCCAAGCACCGTTACTCCGGCACCTCCGAGTTCTTAGCACACGTACAGCTCGATGACGCTCCCCGGGCTCCGATCCAGCAAAGCTTCGGGGATGAGTTCCGTCAGCACAACGGCGTGGTGACGATGATGATGTACTACCGACGTAGGGCTTCGCCTAAGCACTACAACAATATGATCGAGGTGGAATATGGTGGCAGGGGGCACCGCACACGGCTAAGGAACGATCACGTGGATCAACTTGTGTGTCTAGAGGTGCCCCCTGCCCCCGTATATAAAGGATCCAAGGGGAGGGGTGCGGCCGGCCCTAGGAGGCGCGCAGGAGGAGTCCTACTCCTACCGGGAGTAGGACTCCCCCCCCCAATCCTTGTCAACTAGGAGAGGTGGAGGGAGAATAGGAAAGGGGGGGCGCCGCCCCTCCCTCCTTGTCCAATTCGGACTAGGGGGAGAGGGGGCGCGCGGCCTGCCCTGGCAGCCCCTTCCTCTTCTCCACATTAGGCCCATGAGGCCCATTAACCCCCCGGGGGGTTCCGGTAACCCCCCGGTGCTCCGGTTTTATCCGATACTACTCCGGAACCCTTCCGGTGTCCGAATATAGTCATCCAATATATCAATCTTTATGTCTCGACCATTTCGAGACTCCTCGTCATGTCCGTGATCACATCCGGGACTCCGAACTAACTTCGGTACATCAAAATGCATAAACTCATTATAACTGTCATCGTATTGTTAAGCGTGGAGACCCTACAGTTCGAGAACAATGCAGACATGACTGAGACACATCTCCGGTCAATAACCAATAGCGGGACCTGGATGCCCATATTGGCTCCTACATATTCTACGAAGATCTTTATCGGTCAGACCGCATAACAACATACGTTGTTCCGTTTGTCATCGGTATGTTACTTGCCCGAGATTCGATCGTCGGTATCCAATACCTAGTTCAATCTCGTTACCGGCAAGTCTCTTTACTCGTTCCGTAATACATCATCTCGCAACTAACTCATTAGTTGCAATGC
Source organism: Triticum urartu (assembly GCF_003073215.2). Lineage (NCBI taxonomy): Eukaryota > Viridiplantae > Streptophyta > Magnoliopsida > Poales > Poaceae > Triticum > Triticum urartu. The sequence continues at coordinate 587,711,505 of NC_053023.1, read as the reverse complement.
TTGCAAGGCTTATGTGATGTGCATTATCGAGAGGGCCCAGAGATACCTCTCGGACAATCGGAGTGACAAATCCTATTCTCGAAATACGCCAACCCAACATCTACCTTTGGAGACACCTGTAGAGCTCCTTTATAATCACCCAGTTACGTTGTGATGTTTGGTAGCACACAAAGTGTTCCTCCGGCAAACGGGAGTTGCATAATCTCATAGTCATAGGAACATGTATAAGTCATGAAGAAAGCAATAGCAACATACTAAACAATCGGGTGCTAAGCTAATGGAATGGGTCATGTCAATCAGATCATTCAACTAATGATGTGACCTCGTTAATCAAATAACAACACTTTGTTCATGGTTAGGAAACATAACCATCTTTGATTAACGAGCTAGTTAAGTAGAGGCATACTAGTGATACTTAGTTTGTCTATGTATTCACACATGTATTATGTTTCTGGTTAATACAATTCTAGCATGAATAATAAACATTTATCATGATATAAGGAAATAAATAATAACTTTATTATCGCCTCTAGGGCATATTTCCTTCAGTCTCCCACTTGCACTAGAGTCAATAATCTAGATTACACAGTAATGATTCCAACACCCATGGAGCCTTCGTGCTGATCATGTTTTGCTCGTGGAAGAGGCTTAGTCAACGGGTCTGCAACATTCAGATCCGTATGTATCTTGCAAATCTCTATGTATCCCACCTGGACTAGATCCCGGATGGAATTGAAGCGTCTCTTGATGTGCTTGGTTCTCTTGTGAAATCTGGATTCCTTTGCCAAGGCAATTGCACCAGTATTGTCACAAAAGATTCTCATTGGACCCGATGCACTAGGTATAACACCTAGATCGGATATGAACTCCTTCATCCAGACTCCTTCGTTCGCTGCTTCCGAAGCAGCTATGTACTCCGCTTCACAAGTAGATCCTGCTACGACGCTTTGTTTAGAACTGCACCAACTGACAGCTCCACCGTTTAATGTAAACACGTATCCGGTTTGCGATTTAGAATTGTCCGGATCAGTGTCAAAGCTTGCATCAACGTAACCTTTTACGGTGACCTCTTTGTCACCTCCATATACGAGAAACATATCCTTAGTCCTTTTCAGGTATTTCAGGATGTTCTTGACCGCTGTCCAGTGATCCACTCCTGGATTACTTTGGTACCTCCCTGCTAAGCTTATAGCAAGGCACACATCAGGTCTGGTACACAGCATTGCATACATGATAGAGCCTATGGCTGAAGCATAGGGAACATCTTTCATTTTCTCTCTATCTTCTGCAGTGGTCGGGCATTGAGTCTGACTCAACTTCACACCTTGTAACACAGGCAAGAACCCTTTCTTCACCTGATCCATTTTGAACTTTTTCAAAATCTTGTCAAGGTATGTGCTTTGTGAAAGTCCAATTAAGCGTCTTGATCTATCTCTATAGATCTTTATGCCTAATATGTAAGCAGCTTCACCGAGGTCTTTCATTGAAAAACTCTTATTCAAGTATCCCTTTATGCTATCCAGAAATTCTATATCATTTCCAATCAGTAATATGTCATCCACATATAATATCAGAAATGCTACAGAGCTCCCACTCACTTTCTTGTAAATACAGGCTTCTCCGAAAGTCTGTATAAACCCAAATGCTTTGATCACACTATCAAAACATTTATTCCAACTCCGAGAAGCTTGAGTATTCTATAGTCTCACCTAAATAGCTTGGCGTAATCATGGTCATAGCTGTTTCCTGTGTGAAATTGACAAAACCTTCTGGTTGCATCATATACAACTCTTCTTCCAGAAATCCATTCAGGAATGCAGTTTTGACATCCATCTGCCAAATTTCATAATCATAAAATGCGGCAATTGCTAACATGATTCGGACAGACTTAAGCATCGCTACGAGTGAGAAGGTCTCATCGTAGTCAATCCCTTGAACTTGCCGAAAACCTTTTGCGACAAGTCGAGCTTTGTAGACAGTAATATTACCGTCAGCGTCAGTCTTCTTCTTGAAGATCCATTTATTCTCAATTGCTTGCCGATCATCGGGCAAGTCAACCAAAGTCCATACTTTGTTTTCATACATGGATCCCATCTCAGATTTCATGGCATCAAGCCATTTTGCGGAATCTGGGCTCACCATCGCTTCTTCATAGTTCGTAGGTTCATCATGATCTAGTAGCATGACTTCCAGAACTGGATTACCGTACCACTCTGGCGCGGATCTCACTCTGGTTGATCTACGAGGTTCAGTAGTATCTTGTTCCGAAGTTTCATGATCATTATCATTAACTTCCTCACTTATTGGTGTAGGTGTCGCAGAAACAGTTTTCTGTGATGTACTACTTTCCAATAAAGGAGCAGGTACAGTTACCTCGTTAAGTTCTACTTTCCTCCCACTCACTTCTTTCGAGAGAAACTCCTTCTCCAGAAAGTTTCCGAATTTAGCAACAAAAGTCTTGCCTTCGGATCTGTGATAGAAGGTGTATCCAATAGTTTCCTTTGGATATCCTATGAAGACACATTTCTCCGATTTGGGTTCGAGCTTATCAGGTTGAAGCTTTTTCACATAAGCATTGCAGCCCCAAACTTTCAGAAACGACAACTTTGGTTTCTTGCCAAACCATAGTTCATAAGGCGTCGTCTCAATGGATTTTGACGGTGCCCTATTTAACGTGAATGCGGCCGTCTCTAGAGAGTATCCCCAAAACGATAGCGGTAGATCAGTAAGAGACATCATAGATCGCACCATATCTAGTAAAGTACGATTACGACGTTCGGACACACCATTACGCTGTGGTGTTCCGGGTGGCGTGAGTTGCGAAACTATTCCACAATTTTTCAAATGTACACCAAACTCGTAACTCAAATATTCTCCTCCACGATCAGATCGTAGAAATTTTATTTTCTTGTTACGATGATTTTCAACTTCACTCTGAAATTCTTTGAACTTTTCAAATGTTTCAAACTTATGTTTCATTAAGTAGATATACCCATATCTGCTTAAATCATCTGTGAAGGTGAGAAAATAACGATATCCGCCACGAGCCTCAACATTCATCGGACCACATACATCTGTATGTATGATTTCCAATAAATCTGTTGCTCTCTCCATAGTACCGGAGAACGGTGTTTTAGTCATCTTGCCCATGAGGCACGGTTCGCAAGTACCAAGTGATTCATAATCAAGTGGTTCCAAAAGTCCATCAGTATGGAGTTTGTTCATGCGCTTTACACCGATATGACCTAAACGGCAGTGCCACAAATAATTTGCACTATCATTATCAACTCTGCATCTTTTGGCTTCAACATTATGAATATGTGTATCACTACTATCGAGATTCAACAAGAATAGACCACTCTTCAAGGGTGCATGACCATAAAAGATATTACTCATATAAATAGAACAACCATTATTCTCTAATTTAAATGAATAACCGTCTCGCATTAAACAAGATCCAGATATAATGTTCATGCTCAACGCTGGCACCAAATAACAATTATTTAGGTCTAATACTAATCCCGAAGGTAGATGTAGAGGTAGCATGCCGACCGCGATCACATCGACTTTGGAACCGTTTCCCACGCGCATCGTCACCTCGTCCTTAGCCAATCTTCGCTTAATCCGTAGTCCCTGTTTCGAGTTGCAAATATTAGCAACAGAACCAGTATCAAATACCCAGGTGCTACTGCGAGCATTAGTAAGGTACACATCAATAACATGTATATCACATATACCTTTGTTCACCTTGCCATCCTTCTTATCCGCCAAATACTTGGGGAAGTTCCGCTTCCAGTGACCAGTCTGCTTGTAGTAGAAGCACTCAGTTTCAGGCTTAGGTCCAGACTTGGGTTTCTTCTCTTGAGCAGCAACTTGCTTGCTGTTCTTCTTGAAGTTCCCCTTCTTCTTCCCTTTGCCCTTTTTCTTGAAACTGGTGGTCTTGTTGACCATCAACACTTGATGCTCCTTTTTGATTTCTACCTCCGCAGCTTTCAGCATTGCGAAGAGCTCGGGAATAGTCTTGTTCATCCCTTGCATATTATAGTTCATCACAAAGCTCTTGTAGCTTGGTGGCAGTGATTGGAGAATTCTATCAATGACGCAATCATCTGGAAGATTAACTCCCATCTGAATCAAGTGATTATTATACCCAGACATTTTGAGTATATGCTCACTGACAGAACTGTTCTCCTCCATCTTGCAGCTATAGAACTTATTGGAGACTTCATATCTCTCAATCCGGGCATTTGCTTGAAATATTAACTTCAACTCCTGGAACATCTCATATGCTCCATGACGTTCAAAACGTCGTTGAAGTCCTGATTCTAAGCCGTAAAGCATGGCACACTGAACTATCGAGTAGTCATCAGCTTTGCTCTGCCAGACGTTCATAACATCTGGTGTTGCTCCAGCAGCAGGCCTGGCACCCAGCGGTGCTTCCAGGACGTAATTCTTCTGAGCAGCAATGAGGATAATCCTCAAGTTACGGACCCAGTCCGTGTAATTGCTACCATCATCTTTCAACTTTTCTTTCTCAAGAAACGCATTAAAATTCAACGGAACAACAGCACGAGCCATCTATCTACAATCAAACATAAACAAGCAAGACACTATCAGGTACTAAGTTCATGATAAGTTTAAGTTCAATTAATCAAATTACTTAAGAACTCCCACTTAGATAGACATCCCTCTAATCCTCTAAGAGATCACGTGATCCAAATCAACTAAACCATGTTCGATCATCACGTGAGATGGAGTAGTTTCATTGGTGAACATCGCTATGTTGATCATATCTACTATATGATTCACGCTCGACCTTTCGGTCTCCGTGTTCCGAGGCCATATCTGTATATGCTTGTCTCGTCAAGTATAACCTGAGTATTCCGCGTGTGCAACTGTTTTGCACCCGTTGTATTTGAACGTAGAGCCTATCACACCCGATCATCACGTGGTGTCTCAGCACGAAGAACTTTCGCAACGGTGCATACTCAGGGAGAACACTTCTTGATAATTTAGTGAGAGATCATCTTATAATGCTACCGTCAATCAAAGCAAGATAAGATGCATAAAAAGATAAACATCACATGCAATCAATATAAGTGATATGATATGGCCATCATCATCTTGTGCATGTGATCTCCATCTCCGAAGCACCGTCATGATCACCATCGTCACCGGCGCGACACCTTGATCTCCATCGTAGCATCGTTGTCGTCTCGCCAATCTTATGCTTCCACGACCATCGCTACCGCTTAGTGATAAAGTAAAGCATTACATCGCGATTGCATTGCATACAATAAAGCGACAACCATATGGCTCCTGCCAGTTGCCGATAACTCGGTTACAAAACATGATCATCTCATACAATAAAATTTAGCATCATGTCTTGACCATATCACATCACAACATGCCCTGCAAAAACAAGTTAGACGTCCTCTACTTTGTTGTTGCAAGTTCTATGTGGCTGCTACGGGCTTAAGCAAGAACCAATCTCACCTACGCATCAAAACCACAACGATAGTTTGTCAATTTGACTCCGTTTTAACCTTCGCAAGGACCGGGCATAGTCACACTTGGTTCAACTAAAGTTGGAGAAATAGTCACCCGCAAGCCACCTATGTGCAAAGCACGTCGGGGGAACCGGTCTCGCGTAAGCGTACGCGTAATGTCGGTCCGGGCTGCTTCATCCAACAATACCGCCGAACCAAAGTATGACATGCTGGTAGGCAGTGTGACCGATATCGCCCACAACTCACTTGTGTTCTACTCGTGCATATAACATCAAACCATAAAACCTAGGCTCGGATGCCACTGTTGGGGAACGCAGTAATTTCAAAAAAATTCCTACGCACACGCAAGATCATGGTGATGCATAGCAACGAGAGGGGAGAGTGTTATCTACGTACCCTCGTAGATCGCAACGGAAGAGTTGACGCAACATAGAGGAAGTAGTCGTACGTCTTCCCGATCCGACCGATCCAAGCACCGTTACTCTGGCACCTCCGAGTTCTTAGCACACGTACAGCTCGATGACGCTCCCCGGACTCCGATCCAGCAAAGCTTCGGGGATGAGTTCCGTCGGCACAACGGTGTGGTGACGATGATGATGTACTACCGACGCAGAGCTTCGCCTAAGCACTACAACAATATGATCGAGGTGGAATATGGTGGCAGGGGGCACCGCACACGGCTAAGGAACGATCACGTGGATCAACTTGTGTGTCTAGAGGTGCCCCCTGCCCCCGTATATAAAGGATCCAAGGGGAGGGGGTGCGGCCGGCCCTAGGAGGCGCGCAGGAGGAGTCCTGCTCCTACCGGGAGTAGGACTCCCCCCCCAATCCTTGTCAACTAGGAGCGGTGGAGGGAGAATAGGAAAGGGGGGGGGGCGCCGCCCCTCCCTCCTTGTCCAATTCGGACTAGGGGGAGAGGGGGCGCGCGGCCTGCCCTGGCAGCCCCTTCCTCTTCTCCACATTAGGCCCATGAGGCCCATTAACCCCCCGGGGGGTTCCGGTAACCCCCCGGTGCTCCGGTTTTATCCGATACTACTCCGGAACCCTTCCGGTGTCCGAATATAGTCATCCAATATATCAATCTTTATGTCTCGACCATTTCGAGACTCCTCGTCATGTCCGTGGTCACATCCAGGACTCCGAACTAACTTCGGTACATCAAAATGCATAAACTCATTATAACTGTCATCGTAATGTTAAGCGTGCTGACCCTATAGTTCGAGAACAATGCAGACATGACTGAGACACATCTCCGGTCAATAACCAATAGCGGGACCTGGATGCCCATATTGGCTCCTACATATTCTACGAAGATCTTTATCGGTCAGACCGCATAACAACATACGTTGTTCCGTTTGTCATCGGTATGTTACTTGCCCGAGATTCAATCGTCGGTATCCAATACCTAGTTCAATCTCGTTACCGGCAAGTCTCTTTACGCATTCCGTAATACATCATCTCGCAACTAACTCATTAGTTGCAATGCTTGCAAGGCTTATGTGATGTGCATTACCGAGAGGGCCCAGAGATACCTCTCCGACAATCGGAGTGACAAATCCTATTCTCGAAATATGCCAACCCAACATCTACCTTTGGAGACCTGTAGAGCTCCTTTATAATCACCCAGTTACGTTGTGACGTTTGGTAGCACACAAAGTGTTCCTCCGGCAAACGGGAGTTGCATAATCTCATAGTCATAGGAACATGTATAAGTCATGAAGAAAGCAATAGCAACATACTAAACGATCGGGTGCTAAGATAATGGAATGGGCCATGTCAATCAGATCATTCAACTAATGATGTGACCTCGTTAATCAAATAACAACACTTTGTTCATGGTTAGGAAACATAACCATCTTTGATTAACGAGCTAGTCAAGTAGAGGCATACTAGTGACACTTAGTTTGTCTATGTATTCACACATGTATTATGTTTCCGGTTAATACAATTCTAGCATGAATAATAAACATTTATCATGATATAAGGAAATAAATAATAACTTTATTATTGCCTCTAGGGCATATTTCCTTCAGTTCGTTCAAGACCATTCTCGACTCAACTAATAACATCATTACAAGCAAGCCAAGGGTCCAGGAGCGGTTTGATCTCCCCTATATTCTTCGTCGTGACCCTGCTAACTGACGCGGGGACGAGGGAAGCCTTGCTTTGTGCAAGTTGATGTCGCTTGATAATGATACGTATGATGTTAAGATGCCATCGCTTGAGGGCAAGGCTTGGGCAGGCGCAAATGGAGATTGGGTTGTTTATATTGGGTACAACTGCGAGTGGGAATTTGTGAATGTGTACACTCGTAACCGGGTTCCACTTCCAAAAATCTTAGACGACTGCCTAGAGGTTGAGTACACCGGTATTCTACGTGAGTTCAAATACGATCATGGTGACTGTTGTCTATGGAAGATAGCAATTTGTCGAGTTCCCAACCTCTCTTGGAATTACACGAACTATGAAGTTGTTTCTATCTTCGACAAGCTTGTTGCCGTCCTTACTTCCACGCCTTGATGGATATTGCTCAAAAATCAATTTATGTATACAGATGAGTACTGTGATGCAATTCAATACGAGGGTCTTGTGTTGCTGCCACCACTCGTGGCACTGTTTTTGCATGGAATCCTGATGCTTTCGGTAGGTTTGTCTTCCACCATAATTATAATTGTTTCATCCACATGCATGCGGGTTAGCTAGTTTCCCTTTACTAATTAACCTTCTTGTGTTTCCAAGGTCCTGTGAACATTCCACCACCTATACTTAAAAAATTTATAACGAAGGGGGAGATGACGATGCTGATGATCATGAGCATGAGGACGAGCAGGACCCATATACTCAGTGGCGCCTGGCAACTTATTGCGATGGATCACCTCTTCTTATCTGTATACAGGGCACTGCTGATGTTACTAAGGAAGCAGGTGTTGTCTTGCATGGTCACACTCTCCGGACCTATTCCAACACCCGTTGTAGAGTATCCGGGATGGATACTAGTGTATTAGCGCCAACACTTTCTCCCTGGTTTGGTATTGAAAGTCTTGGAGGAAACTCGCTCTTCCTTGGATAAAACTATCCAATGATGGTGGAAGGCGATCCAGCTGCTGTTGACACAACGTTACTGCCATTTATGAGAAGCAACTGTATCTATACCGCGGACATTGCTATGCTTCCCTATCATCCCAATATGGGTCCTGACATAGGCCGCTTCAGCTTGGATGACCAGTCCTGCTTTGGTCTCGAGATTGACAGTAGTTGGCCCTTCCCAGAGAATCACTTCTGGTTCAAAGCAAGCGTTTCCAACGCCAACGAGTGGTTGAGCTGAAGTTCATTTCATCGCTTTGTTATTTGTTGTGTGAGAAAGACTTTACTAGAATGTTTTGTTGGATGATCTATAATCCAACGTGTATCCTCGTTGTCGTTGTGGGCTAATGACTTGATGTATGTAATCAACGGTACATTTGTATATGCGTCCATCAACTCACGCTTGCTAGTGGTGTCCATATGAACAATGCTAGTGATTTTAGTTGCAAAAATTAGATAGTGCTAGTGATTTTTAGTTGCATATTTTGACAAATCGCAGTGTTACAAGGTTGACAAATGGCAATGTTGCAAGATAAACAAATGTCAATCTTTCCAGTTTGACAAATGGCAATATACCCAAAATGACAGATATGCAAATCTTAGCCAATTGTTTGTACGTGGTTGCACACGGGTCATGCAAAACAACCGTTTGCGTTGAAGGGATGCAGAAATCCTGATCGACACATTTTCCCTTGGCTTCCTGGGGAAGTTGTCGGTTTGCATCCGGTGTTCTAACTAAAACGTTTGCGATGAGTGTTTTATATTTAAAAACCATTAACGTTTTTTTCAAAAGAAAATCGTTTGATAACTCTGTACATTAAGAGAGAAAAACACAAATTCGTTAAAACCATATCTTTCATTCAGTCACACTGCGAATTTATATTCATATGATCGAGAATTCAAGAAACAGTATTAAACCCCAAAAAACTATTTCCGGCGGCGGCGGAGGCGGCGTGCCGCGCCGTCGTTCTCGTTGTCATCCTCTGGGACGCCGTTGTTGAAGTCTTCAAGGCAGCACAAAATGTTCTTCACATGTAAATCAAACATCATGTCGTCGCGCGATCGACGGGCGGGGCGCGGGAGGATGGCAACTGGCGCCGCTGAGAGGTAGCAGTCGACTGCAGCGTCCCATGCCGCTGAGGGGGGCGCGCGCACGGGCACGGGCGCGGCGGGTGCAGCCAAACACACGGGGGCCGACTGAAGGAAATATGCCCTAGAGGCAATAATAAAGTTGTTATTTATATTTCCTTATATCATGATAAATATTTATTATTCATGCTAGAATTGTATTAACCAGAAACTTAGTATATGTGTGAATACATAGACAAACAGAGTGTCACTAGTATGCCTCTACTTGACTAGCTCGTTGATCAAAGATGGTTAAGTTTCCTAGCCATAGACATGAGTTGTCATTTGATGAATGTGATCACATCATTAGAGAATGATGTGATTGACAAGACCCATCGGTTAGTTTAGCACTATGATCGTATAGTTCATTGCTATTGCTTTCTTCATGACTTATACATGTTCCTATGACTATGAGATTATGCAACTCCCAAATACCAGAAGAACACTTAGTGTGCTATCAAACGTCACAATGTAACTGGGTGATTAGAAAGATGCTCTACAGGTGTCTCCGATGGTGTTTGTTGAGTTGGCATAGATCGAGATTAGGATTTGTCACTCTGATTGTCGGAGAGGTATCTCTGGGCCCTCTCAGTAATGCACATCACTATAAGCCTTGCAAGCAATATGACTAATGAGTTAGTTGCGGGATGATGCATTACGGAACGAGTAAAGAGACTTGCCGGTAACGAGATTTAACTAGGTATGATGATACCGACGATCGAATCTCGGGCAAGTAACATACCGATGACAAAGGGAACAACGTATGTTGTTATGCGGTTTGGCCAACAAAGATCTTCGTAGAATATGTAGGAGCCAATATGAGCATCCAGGTTCTTCTATTGGTTATTGACCGGAGATGTGTCTCGGTCATGTCTACATAGTTCTCGAACCCGTAGGGTCCGCACGCTTAACGTTCGATGACGATTTGTATTATGAGTTATGTGATTTGATGTACCGAAGGTTGTTCGGAGTCCCGTATGAGATCACGGACATGACGAGGAGTCTTGAAATGGTTGAGACGTAAAGATCGATATATCGGAAGGCTATATTCGGACATCGGAAAGGTTCTGAGTGATTCGGGTACTTTTCAGAATACCGGAGAGTTACGGAATTCGCCGGGGGAATAGTGGGCCTTAATGGGCCATGCTGGAAAGGAGAGAACGGCCTCAAGGGGTGGTCGTGCGCCCCCCATGGCAAGTCCGAATTGGACTAGGGAGGGGGCGGCGCCCCCCTCTCTTTTCTTCTTCCTCTCCTACTCCTTCCTTCTCTCCCCTCTTGGAAAAGGAAGGGGACTCCAACTAGGATTGGGAATCCTAGTTGGACTCCCCCTATAGGCGCGCCCCTCCTAGGCCGGCATCCTCTTCCCCCCTCCTTTATATGCATGGACAAGGGGCACCCCATAGACACACAAGTTGATTTCTTAGCCGTGTGCGGTGCCCCCCTCCACAGATTTCCACCTCGGTCATATTGTCGTAGAGCTTAGGCGAAGCCCTGCGTCGGTAACTTCATCATCACCATCACCACGCCGTCGTGCTGACGAAACACTCCCTTGGCCTCAACTGGATCTAGAGTTCGAGGGACGTCACCGAGCTGAACGTGTGCAAATCGCGGAGGTGTCGTGCGTTCGGTACTTGATCAGTTGGATCGCGAAGACGTTCGACTACATCAACTGCATTACTTAACGCTTCCGCTTTCGGTCTACGAGGGTACGTGGACTCACTCTCCCCGCTCGTTGCTATACTTCTCCTAGATAGATCTTGCATGATCGTAGGAATTTTTTTGAAATACTACGTTCCCCAACAGTGGCATCCGAGCCAGGTCTATGAGTAGATGTTATATGCACGAATAGAACACAAAGGAGTTGTGGGCGTGGGTATATACATATTGCTTGCCGTCACTAATTGTTTCTTGATTCGGCGGTATTGTTGGATGATGCGTCCCGGGCCGACATTACATGACCGGGTTCATGAGACTGGTTCCACCGACATGCTTTGCACACAGGTGGCTGGCGGGTGTTTGTTTCTCCAACTTTAGTTGAATCGGATTCAATGAACAGGGTTCTTTCTGAAGATCAAAAAGCAATCACTATACCATGTTGTGATTTTGATGCGTAGGTAAGAACGGTTCTTGCTAGAAGCCCTTAGCAGCCACGTAAAACCTGCAACAACAAAGTAGAGGACGTCTGACTTGTTTTTGCAGGGCTTGCTATGATGTGATATGGTCAAGACGTGATGATATATAAATTGTTGTATGAGTTGATCATGTTTTGTAACAGTTATCGGCAACTGGCAGGAGCCATATAGTTGTCGCTTTATTGTATGAAATAATATCGCCATGTAATTGCTTTACTTTATCACTAAGCGGTAGCGATAGTCGTAGAAGCAATAGTTGCCGAGACGACAACGATGTTTCGATGGAGATCAAGGTGTCAAGCCGGTGACGATGGTGATCATGACGGTTCTTTGGAGATGGAGATCAAAGACACAAGATGATGATGGCCATATCATATCACTTATATTGATTGCATGTGATGTTTATCCTTTATGCATCTTATTTTGCTTAGTATGGCGGTAGCATTATAAGATGATCCCTTACTAAAATTTCAAGGTATAAGTGTTCTCCCTGAGTATTCACCGTTGCGACAGTTCTTCGTGCTGAGACACCACGTGATGATCGGGCGTGATAAGCTCTACATTCACATACAACGGGTGCAAGCCAGTTTTGCACACGCATAACACTCGGGTTAAACTTGACGAGCCTAGCATATGCAGATATGGCCTCGGAACACTGAGACCGAAAGGTCGAGCGTGAATCATATAGTAGATATGATCAACATAGTGATGTTCACCATTGAAAACTACTCCATCTCACGTGATGATCGGATATGGTTTAGTTGATATGGATCACGTGATCACTTAGATGATTAGAGGAATGTCTATCTAAGTGGGAGTTTTTAAGTAATATGATTAACTGAACTTTAATTTATCATGAACTTAGTACCTGATAGTATTTTGCATGTCTATGTTGTAGATCAATAGCTCTCGTATAGCTCCCCTGTTTTATTCTTGATACATTCCTAGAGAAAAATAAGTTGAAAGATGTTAGTAGCAATGATGCGGACTAGCTCCGTGATCTGAGAATTATCCTCATTGATGCATAGAAGAATTATGTCCTTGATGCACCACTAGGTGACGGACCTATTGCAGGAGTAGATGCAGATGTTATGAACGTTTGGCAAAGCTCGGTATGATTACTACTTGATAGTTTAGTGCACCATGCTTTATGGCTTAGAACCCGGACTTCAAAAACGTTTTGAACACCACGGAACATATAAGATGTTCCAAGAGTTGAAATTTGTATTTCAGACTCATGCCTGAGTCAAGAGGTATGAGACCTCTGACAAGTATTTTGCCTACAAGATGGAGGAGAATAGCTCAACCAGTGAGCATGTGCTCAGAATGTCTGAGTACTACAATCGCTTGAATCAAGTGGGAGTTAATCTTCCAGATAAGATAGTGATTGACAGAGTTCTCTAGTCACTATCATCAAGTTACTAGAACTTCATGATGAACTATAATATGTAAGGGATGATGAAAACGATTCCTGAGCTCTTCGCGATGCTGAAATCAGCGAAGGTAGAAATCAAGAAAAGCATCAAGTGTTGATGGTTGACAAGACCACTAGTTTCAAGTAAAAGTGAAGGGAAAGAAAGGCAACTTCAAGAAGAATGACAAGCAAGTTTCCACTCCCATGAAGAAGCCCAAAGCTAGACCCAAGCCTGAAACTGAGTGCTTCTACTTCAAAGGAAATGGTCACTGGAAGTGGAACTTCCCTAGATACTTGGCGGATAAGAAGGATGGCAAAGCGAACAAAGGTATATTTGATATACATGTTATTGATGTGTACTTTACTAGTGTTTATAGCAACCCCTCAGTATTTGATACTGGTTCAGTTGCTAAGAGTAGTAACTCGGAACGGGAGTTGCAAAATAAACAGAGACTAGTTAAGGGCGAGGTCATGATGTGAGTTGGAAGTGATTCCAAAGTTGATAAGATCACCATCGCACACTCCCTTTACCTTCGAAATTAGTGTTGAACCTAAAATAAAAGTTATTTGGTGTTTACATTGAGCATGAATATGATTG
>NC_053023.1:587697380-587697465 GCF_003073215.2 Triticum urartu | reverse complement strand
TGCACATATTCATAATATTGAAGCTAAAAGATGCAAAGTTAATAATGATAGTGCAACTTATATGTGGCACTGCCGTTTAGGTCAT